>NW_027098869.1:0-178302 GCF_037042795.1 Molothrus aeneus | reverse complement strand
GGTGGAAAAGCTTTTTGCTGAGTGTAAGAGCGGCAAGACACGCAGAAGACGCAGATACGCAGCTCTCCGAAGCTAAGTGCCCGGTCCCCGGGCTTCTTTCGGCACAAACCGCTCTCAGGAGCTCCCGCGCTCCACAATGCTCTGTGTGCGAGAAGCCGCTTCTTCCGGGCCTCCCGGGAGAATCGGCGAGCGGCAGCTTCCAAAGGCGAAGAAGCAAGCTGCAGCACACAGGCACAGTGTGGGCAGCCTTCAGACTTAGAGAAACAGTACTTTACCACTCTCCTGCCTTTTCCAATGGTTATTCTATTGGAAAAGAACGAGTTTTGACAACTACCTTTCATTCTTGCCAAACTCTTTGCAGACCCCCGTGCAAGCTTTAGAACAAGATTTTGGAATGTTTTCTTTCCTGGCAGAGTTTCTCTTTGCAAGATAATGGTGGAAAAGCTTTTTGCTGAGTGTAGAGCGGCAAGACACGCAGAAAACGCAGATACGCAGCTCTCCGAAGCTAAGTGCCGGTCCCGGGCTTCTTTCGGCACAAACCGCTCTCAGGAGCCCTGCTCGCCACAATGCTCTGTGTGCGAAGAAGCCGCTTCTCTCCGGGAGAATCGGCGAGCGGCAGCTTCCCAAAGGCGAAGATGCAAGCTGCAGCCACACAGGCACAGTGTGGGGCAGCCTTCAGACTTAGAGAAAACAGTACTTTACCACTCTCCTGCCTTTTCCATGGTTATTCTATTGGAAAAGAACGAGTTTGGACAACTACCTTTCATTCTTGCCAGAACTCTTTGCAGACCCCCGTGCAAGCTTTAGAACAAGATTTTGGATGTTTTCTTTCCTGGCAGAGTTTCTCCTTGCAAGATATGGGGGAAAAGCTTTTTGCTGAGTGTAGAGCGGGCAAGACACGCAGAAGGACGCAGATACGCAGCTCTCCGAAGCTAAGTGCCGGTCCCGGGCTTCTTTCGGCACAAACCGCTCTCAGGAGCTCCCTGCACTCGCCACAATGCTCTGTGTGCCGAAGAAGCCCTCTTCGCCTCCGGGAGAATCGGCGAGCGGCAGCTTCCCAACAGGCGAAGATGCAAGCTGCAGCACACAGCACAGTGTGGGCAGCCTTCAGACTTAGAGAAAACAGTACTTTCCCACTCTCCCTGCCTTTTCCATGGTTATCTATTGGAAAAGAACGAGTTTTGGACAACTACCTTTCATTCCTGCCAAATCTTTGCAGACCCCCGTGCAAGCTTTAGAACAAGATTTTGGAATGTTTTCTTTCCTGGCAGAGTTTCTCCCTTGCAAGATATGGTGGAAAAGCTTTTGCTGAGTGTAGAGCGGCAAGACACGCAGAAGACGCAGATACGCAGCTCTCCGAAGCTAAGTGCCGGTCCCGGGCTTCTTTCGGCACAAACCGCTCTCAGGAGGCTCCCTGCGCTCGCCACAATGCTCTGTGTGCGAAGAAGCCGCTTCTTCGCCTCCGGGAGAATCGGCGAGCGGCAGCTTCCCAAAGGCGAAGATGCAAGCTGCAGCACGCAGGCTCAGTGTGGGCAGCATTCAGACTTAGAGAAAACAGTACTTTACCACTCTCCTGCCTTTTCCATGGTTATTCTATTGGAAAAGAACGAGTTTTGGACAACTACCTTTCATTCTTGCCAAACTCTTTGCAGACCCCCGTGCAAGCTTTAGAACAAGATTTTGGATGTTTTCTTTCCTGCAGAGTTTCTCCTTGCAAGATATGGTGGAAAAGCTTTTGGGCTGAGTGTAGAGCGGCAAGACACGCAGAAGACGCAGATACGCAGCTCCGAAGCTAAGTGCCGGTCCCGGGCTTCTTTCGGCACAACCGCTCTCAGGAGCTCCCTGCGCTCGCCACAATGCTCTGTGTGCGAAGAAGCCGCTTCTTCGCCTCCGGGAGAATCGGCGAGCGGCAGCTTCCCAAAGGCGAAGATGCAAGCTGCAGCACACAGGCACAGTGTGGGCAGCCTTCAGACTTAGAGAAAACAGTACTTTACCACTCTCCTGCCTTTTCCATGGTTATTCTATTGGAAAAGAACGAGTTTTGGACAACTACCTTTCATTCTTGCCAAACTCTTTGCAGACCCCCGTGCAAGCTTTAGAACAAGATTTTGGATGTTTTCTTTCCTGGCAGAGTTTCTCTTTGCAAGATATGGTGGAAAAGCTTTTGGCTGAGTGTAGAGCGGCAAGACACGCAGAAGACGCAGATACGCAGCTCTCCGAAGCTAAGTGCCGGTCCCGGGCTTCTTTCGGCACAAACCGCTCTCAGGAGCTCCCTGCGCTCGCCACAATGCTCTGTGTGCGAAGAAGCCGCTTCTTCGCCTCCGGGAGAATCGGCGAGCGGCAGCTTCCCAAAGGCGAAGATGCAAGCTGCAGCACACAGGCACAGCGTGGGCAGCCTTCAGACTTAGAGAAAACAGTACTTTACCACTCTCCTGCCTTTTCCATGGTTATTCTATTGGAAAAGAACGAGTTTTGGACAACTACCTTTCATTCTTGCCAAACTCTTTGCAGACCCCCGTGCAAGCTTTAGAACAAGATTTTGGATGTTTTCTTTCCTGGCAGAGTTTCTCCTTGCAAGATATGGTGGAAAAGCTTTTTGCTGAGTGTAGAGCGGCAAGACACGCAGAAGACGCAGATACGCAGCTCTCCGAAGCTAAGTGCCGGTCCCGGGCTTCTTTCGGCACAAACCGCTCTCAGGAGCTCCCTGCGCTCGCCACAATGCTCTGTGTGCGAAGAAGCCGCTTCTTCGCCTCCGGGAGAATCGGCGAGCGGCAGCTTCCCAAAGGCGAAGATGCAAGCTGCAGCACACAGGCACAGTGTGGGCAGCATTCAGACTTAGAGAAAACAGTACTTTACCACTCTCCTGCCTTTTCCATGGTTATTCTATTGGAAAAGAACGAGTTTTGGACAACTACCTTTCATTCTTGCCAAACTCTTTGCAGACCCCCGTGCAAGCTTTAGAACAAGATTTTGGATGTTTTCTTTCCTGGCAGAGTTTCTCCTTGCAAGGATATGGTGGAAAAGCTTTTGGCTGAGTGTAGAGCGGCAAGACACGCAGAAGACGCAGATACGCAGCTCTCCGAAGCTAAGTGCCGGTCCCGGGCTTCTTTCGGCACAAACCGCTCTCAGGAGCTCCCTGCGCTCGCCACAATGCTCTGTGTGCGAAGAAGCCGCTTCTTCGCCTCCGGGAGAATCGGCGAGCGGCAGCTTCCCAAAGGCGAAGATGCAAGCTGCAGCACAGGCACAGTGTGGGCAGCCTTCAGACTTAGAGAAAACAGTACTTTACCACTCTCCTGCCTTTTCCATGGTTATTCTATTGGAAAAGAACGAGTTTTGGACAACTACCTTTCATTCTTGCCAAACTCTTTGCAGACCCCCGTGCAAGCTTTAGAACAAGATTTTGGATGTTTTCTTTCCTGGCAGAGTTTCTCTCTTGCAAGATATGGTGGAAAAGCTTTTGGCTGAGTGTAGAGCGGCAAGACACGCAGAAGACGCAGATACGCAGCTCTCCGAAGCTAAGTGCCGGTCCCGGGCTTCTTTCGGCACAAACCGCTCTCAGGAGCTCCCTGCGCTCGCCACAATGCTCTGTGTGCGAAGAAGCCGCTTCTTCGCCTCCGGGAGAATCGGCGAGCGGCAGCTTCCCAAAGGCGAAGATGCAAGCTGCAGCACAACAGGCACAGTGTGGGCAGCATTCAGACTTAGAGAAAACAGTACTTTACCACTCTCCTGCCTTTTTCCATGGTTATTCTATTGGAAAAGAACGAGTTTTGGACAACTACCTTTCATTCTTGCCAAACTCTTTGCAGACCCCCGTGCAAGCTTTAGAACAAGATTTTGGATGTTTTCTTTCCTGGCAGAGTTTCTCCTTGCAAGATATGGTGGAAAAGCTTTTGGCTGAGTGTAGAGCGGCAAGACACGCAGAAGACGCAGATACGCAGCTCTCCGAAGCTAAGTGCCGGTCCCGGGCTTCTTTCGGCACAAACCGCTCTCAGGAGCTCCCTGCGCTCGCCACAATGCTCTGTGTGCGAAGAAGCCGCTTCTTCGCCTCCGGGAGAATCGGCGAGCGGCAGCTTCCCAAAGGCGAAGATGCAAGCTGCAGCACACAGGCACAGTGTGGGCAGCCTTCAGACTTAGAGAAAACAGTACTTTACCACTCTCCTGCCTTTTCCATGGTTATTCTATTGGAAAAGAACGAGTTTTGGACAACTACCTTTCATTCTTGCCAAACTCTTTGCAGACCCCCGTGCAAGCTTTAGAACAAGATTTTGGATGTTTTCTTTCCTGGCAGAGTTTCTCTTTGCAGATATGGTGGAAAAGCTTTTGGCTGAGTGTAGAGCGGCAAGACACGCAGAAGACGCAGATACGCAGCTCTCCGAAGCTAAGTGCCGGTCCCGGGCTTCTTTCGGCACAAACCGCTCTCAGGAGCTCCCTGCGCTCGCCACAATGCTCTGTGTGCGAAGAAGCCGCTTCTTCGCCTCCGGGAGAATCGGCGAGCGGCAGCTTCCCAAAGGCGAAGATGCAAGCTGCAGCACACAGGCACAGCGTGGGCAGCCTTCAGACTTAGAGAAAACAGTACTTTACCACTCTCCTGCCTTTTCCATGGTTATTCTATTGGAAAAGAACGAGTTTTGGACAACTACCTTTCATTCTTGCCAAACTCTTTGCAGACCCCCGTGCAAGCTTTAGAACAAGATTTTGGATGTTTTCTTTCCTGGCAGAGTTTCTCCTTGCAAGATATGGTGGAAAAGCTTTTTGCTGAGTGTAGAGCGGCAAGACACGCAGAAGACGCAGATACGCAGCTCTCCGAAGCTAAGTGCCGGTCCCGGGCTTCTTTCGGCACAAACCGCTCTCAGGAGCTCCCTGCGCTCGCCACAATGCTCTGTGTGCGAAGAAGCCGCTTCTTCGCCTCCGGGAGAATCGGCGAGCGGCAGCTTCCCAAAGGCGAAGATGCAAGCTGCAGCACACAGGCACAGTGTGGGCAGCATTCAGACTTAGAGAAAACAGTACTTTACCACTCTCCTGCCTTTTCCATGGTTATTCTATTGGAAAAGAACGAGTTTTGGACAACTACCTTTCATTCTTGCCAAACTCTTTGCAGACCCCCGTGCAAGCTTTAGAACAAGATTTTGGATGTTTTCTTTCCTGGCAGAGTTTCTCCTTGCAAGATATGGTGGAAAAGCTTTTGGCTGAGTGTAGAGCGGCAAGACACGCAGAAGACGCAGATACGCAGCTCTCCGAAGCTAAGTGCCGGTCCCGGGCTTCTTTCGGCACAAACCGCTCTCAGGAGCTCCCTGCGCTCGCCACAATGCTCTGTGTGCGAAGAAGCCGCTTCTTCGCGTCCGGGAGATCGGCGAGCGGCAGCTTCCCAAAGGCGAAGATGCAAGCTGCAGCACACAGGCACAGTGTGGGCAGCCTTCAGACTTAGAGAAAACAGTACTTTACCACTCTCCTGCCTTTTCCATGGTTATTCTATTGGAAAAGAACGAGATTTGGACAACTACCTTTCATTCTTGCCAAACTCTTTGCAGACCCCCGTGCAAGCTTTAGAACAAGATTTTGGATGTTTTCTTTCCTGGCAGAGTTTCTCCTTGCAAGATATGGTGGAAAAGCTTTTGGCTGAGTGTAGAGCGGCAAGACACGCAGAAGACGCAGATACGCAGCTCTCCGAAGCTAAGTGCCGGTCCCGGGCTTCTTTCGGCACAAACCGCTCTCAGGAGCTCCCTGCGCTCGCCACAATGCTCTGTGTGCGAAGAAGCCGCTTCTTCGCCTCCGGGAGAATCGGCGAGCGGCAGCTTCCCAAAGGCGAAGATGCAAGCTGCAGCACGCAGGCACAGTGTGGGCAGCCTTCAGACTTAGAGAAAACAGTACTTTACCACTCTCCTGCCTTTTCCATGGTTATTCTATTGGAAAAGAACGAGTTTTGGACAACTACCTTTCATTCTTGCCAAACTCTTTGCAGACCCCCGTGCAAGCTTTAGAACAAGATTTTGGATGTTTTCTTTCCTGGCAGAGTTTCTCCTTGCAAGATATGGTGGAAAAGCTTTTTGCTGAGTGTAGAGCGGCAAGACACGCAGAAGACGCAGATACGCAGCTCTCCGAAACTAAGTGCCGGTCCCGGGCTTCTTTCGGCACAAACCGCTCTCAGGAGCTCCTGCGCTCGCCACAATGCTCTGTGTGCGAAGAAGCCGCTTCTTCGCCTCCGGGAGAATCGGCGAGCGGCAGCTTCCCAAAGGCGAAGATGCAAGCTGCAGCACACAGGCACAGTGTGGGCAGCATTCAGACTTAGAGAAAACAGTACTTTACCACTCTCCTGCCTTTTCCATGGTTATTCTATTGGAAAAGAACGAGTTTTGGACAACTACCTTTCATTCTTGCCAAACTCTTTGCAGACCCCCGTGCAAGCTTTAGAACAAGATTTTGGATGTTTTCTTTCCTGGCAGAGTTTCTCCTTGCAAGATATGGTGGAAAAGCTTTTGGCTGAGTGTAGAGCGGCAAGACACGCAGAAGACGCAGATACGCAGCTCTCCGAAGCTAAGTGCCGGTCCCGGGCTTCTTTCGGCACAAACCGCTCTCAGGAGCTCCCTGCACTCGCCACAATGCTCTGTGTGCGAAGAAGCCGCTTCTTCGCCTCCGGGAGAATCGGCGAGCGGCAGCTTCCCAAAGGCGAAGATGCAAGCTGCAGCACACAGGCACAGTGTGGGCAGCCTTCAGACTTAGAGAAAACAGTACTTTACCACTCTCCTGCCTTTTCCATGGTTATTCTATTGGAAAAGAACGAGATTTTGGACAACTACCTTTCATTCTTGCCAACTCTTTGCAGACCCCCGTGCAAGCTTTTAGAACAAGATTTTGGATGTTTTCTTTCCTGGCAGAGTTTCTCCTTGCAAGATATGGTGGAAAAGCTTTTGGCTGAGTGTAGAGCGGCAAGACACGCAGAAGACGCAGATACGCAGCTCTCCGAAGCTAAGTGCCGGTCCCGGGCTTCTTTCGGCACAAACCGCTCTCAGGAGCTCCCTGCGCTCGCCACAATGCTCTGTGTGCGAAGAAGCCGCTTCTTCGCCTCCGGGAGAATCGGCGAGCGGCAGCTTCCCAAAGGCGAAGATGCAAGCTGCAGCACACAGGCACAGCGTGGGCAGCCTTCAGACTTAGAGAAAACAGTACTTTACCACTCTCCTGCCTTTTCCATGGTTATTCTATTGGAAAAAGAACGAGTTTTGGACAACTACCTTTCATTCTTGCCAAACTCTTTGCAGACCCCCGTGCAAGCTTTAGAACAAGATTTTGGATGTTTTCTTTCCTGGCAGAGTTTCTCCTTGCAAGATATGGTGGAAAAGCTTTTTGCTGAGTGTAGAGCGGCAAGACACGCAGAAGACGCAGATACGCAGCTCTCCGAAGCTAAGTGCCGGTCCCGGGCTTCTTTCGGCACAAACCGCTCTCAGGAGCTCCCTGCGCTCGCCACAATGCTCTGTGTGCGAAGAAGCCGCTTCTTCGCCTCCGGGAGAATCGGCGAGCGGCAGCTTCCCAAAGGCGAAGATGCAAGCTGCAGCACACAGGCACAGTGTGGGCAGCCTTCAGACTTAGAGAAAACAGTACTTTACCACTCTCCTGCCTTTTCCATGGTTATTCTATTGGAAAAGAACGAGTTTTGGACAACTACCTTTCATTCTTGCCAAACTCTTTGCAGACCCCCGTGCAAGCTTTAGAACAAGATTTTGGATGTTTTCTTTCCTGGCAGAGTTTCTCCTTGCAAGATATGGTGGAAAAGCTTTTGGCTGAGTGTAGAGCGGCAAGACACGCAGAAGACGCAGATACGCAGCTCTCCGAAGCTAAGTGCCGGTCCCGGGCTTCTTTCGGCACAAACCGCTCTCAGGAGCTCCCTGCGCTCGCCACAATGCTCTGTGTGCGAAGAAGCCGCTTCTTCGCGTCCGGGAGAATCGGCGAGCGGCAGCTTCCCAAAGGCGAAGATGCAAGCTGCGGCACACAGGCACAGTGTGGGCAGCCTTCAGACTTAGAGAAAACAGTACTTTACCACTCTCCTGCCTTTTCCATGGTTATTCTATTGGAAAAGAACGAGATTTGGACAACTACCTTTCATTCTTGCCAAACTCTTTGCAGACCCCCGTGCAAGCTTTAGAACAAGATTTTGGATGTTTTCTTTCCTGGCAGAGTTTCTCCTTGCAAGATATGGTGGAAAAGCTTTTGGCTGAGTGTAGAGCGGCAAGACACGCAGAAGACGCAGATACGCAGCTCTCCGAAGCTAAGTGCCGGTCCCGGGCTTCTTTCGGCACAAACCGCTCTCAGGAGCTCCCTGCGCTCGCCACAATGCTCTGTGTGCGAAGAAGCCGCTTCTTCGCCTCCGGGAGAATCGGCGAGCGGCAGCTTCCCAAAGGCGAAGATGCAAGCTGCAGCACGCAGGCACAGTGTGGGCAGCCTTCAGACTTAGAGAAAACAGTACTTTACCACTCTCCTGCCTTTTCCATGGTTATTCTATTGGAAAAGAACGAGTTTTGGACAACTACCTTTCATTCTTGCCAAACTCTTTGCAGACCCCCGTGCAAGCTTTAGAACAAGATTTTGGATGTTTTCTTTCCTGGCAGAGTTTCTCCTTGCAAGATATGGTGGAAAAGCTTTTGGCTGAGTGGTAGAGCGGCAAGACACGCAGAAGACGCAGATACGCAGCTCTCCGAAGCTAAGTGCCGGTCCCGGGCTTCTTTCGGCACAAACCGCTCTCAGGAGCTCCCTGCGCTCGCCACAATGCTCTGTGTGCGAAGAAGCCGCTTCTTCGCCTCCGGGAGAATCGGCGAGCGGCAGCTTCCCAAAGGCGAAGATGCAAGCTGCAGCACGCAGGCACAGTGTGGGCAGCATTCAGACTTAGAGAAAACAGTACTTTACCACTCTCCTGCCTTTTCCATGGTTATTCTATTGGAAAAGAACGAGATTTGGACAACTACCTTTCATTCTTGCCAAACTCTTTGCAGACCCCCGTGCAAGCTTTAGAACAAGATTTTGGATGTTTTCTTTCCTGGCAGAGTTTCTCCTTGCAAGATATGGTGGTGGAAAAGCTTTTGCTGAGTGTAGAGCGGCAAGACACGCAGAAGACGCAGATACGCAGCTCTCCGAAGCTAAGTGCCGGTCCCGGGCTTCTTTCGGCACAAACCGCTCTCAGGAGCTCCCTGCGCTCGCCACAATGCTCTGTGTGCGAAGAAGCCGCTTCTTCGCCTCCGGGAGAATCGGCGAGCGGCAGCTTCCCAAAGGCGAAGATGCAAGCTGCGGCACACAGGCACAGTGTGGGCAGCCTTCAGACTTAGAGAAACCAGTACTTTACCACTCTCCTGCCTTTTCCATGGTTATTCTATTGGAAAAGAACGAGTTTTGGACAACTACCTTTCATTCTTGCCAAACTCTTTGCAGACCCCCGTGCAAGCTTTAGAACAAGATTTTGGATGTTTTCTTTCCTGGCAGAGTTTCTCCTTGCAAGATATGGTGGAAAAGCTTTTTGCTGAGTGTAGAGCGGCAAGACACGCAGAAGACGCAGATACGCAGCTCTCCGAAGCTAAGTGCCGGTCCCGGGCTTCTTTCGGCACAAACCGCTCTCAGGAGCTCCCTGCGCTCGCCACAATGCTCTGTGTGCGAAGAAGCCGCTTCTTCGCCTCCGGGAGAATCGGCGAGCGGCAGCTTCCCAAAGGCGAAGATGCAAGCTGCAGCACACAGGCACAGTGTGGGCAGCCTTCAGACTTAGAGAAAACAGTACTTTACCACTCTCCTGCCTTTTCCATGGTTATTCTATTGGAAAAGAACGAGTTTTGGACAACTACCTTTCATTCTTGCCAAACTCTTTGCAGACCCCCGTGCAAGCTTTAGAACAAGATTTTGGATGTTTTCTTTCCTGGCAGAGTTTCTCCTTGCAAGATATGGTGGAAAAGCTTTTTGCTGAGTGTAGAGCGGCAAGACACGCAGAAGACGCAGATACGCAGCTCTCCGAAGCTAAGTGCCGGTCCCGGGCTTCTTTCGGCACAAACCGCTCTCAGGAGCTCCCTGCGCTCGCCACAATGCTCTGTGTGCGAAGAAGCCGCTTCTTCGCCTCCGGGAGAATCAGCGAGCGGCAGCTTCCCAAAGGCGAAGATGCAAGCTGCAGCACACAGGCACAGTGTGGGCAGCCTTCAGACTTAGAGAAAACAGTACTTTACCACTCTCCTGCCTTTTCCATGGTTATTCTATTGGAAAAGAACGAGTTTTGGACAACTACCTTTCATTCTTGCCAAACTCTTTGCAGACCCCCGTGCAAGCTTTAGAACAAGATTTTGGATGTTTTCTTTCCTGGCAGAGTTTCTCTTTGCAAGATATGGTGGAAAAGCTTTTTGCTGAGTGTAGAGCGGCAAGACACGCAGAAGACGCAGATACGCAGCTCTCCGAAGCTAAGTGCCGGTCCCGGGCTTCTTTCGGCACAAACCGCTCTCAGGAGCTCCCTGCGCTCGCCACAATGCTCTGTGTGCGAAGAAGCCGCTTCTTCGCCTCCGGGAGAATCGGCGAGCGGCAGCTTCCCAAAGGCGAAGATGCAAGCTGCAGCACACAGGCACAGTGTGGGCAGCCTTCAGACTTAGAGAAAACAGTACTTTACCACTCTCCTGCCTTTTCCATGGTTATTCTATTGGAAAAGAACGAGTTTTGGACAACTACCTTTCATTCTTGCCAAACTCTTTGCAGACCCCCGTGCAAGCTTTAGAACAAGATTTTGGATGTTTTCTTTCCTGGCAGAGTTTCTCCTTGCAAGATATGGTGGAAAAGCTTTTGGCTGAGTGTAGAGCGGCAAGACACGCAGAAGACGCAGATACGCAGCTCTCCGAAGCTAAGTGCCGGTCCCGGGCTTCTTTCGGCACAAACCGCTCTCAGGAGCTCCCTGCGCTCGCCACAATGCTCTGTGTGCGAAGAAGCCGCTTCTTCGCCTCCGGGAGAATCGGCGAGCGGCAGCTTCCCAAAGGCGAAGATGCAAGCTGCACCACGCAGGCTCAGTGTGGGCAGCATTCAGACTTAGAGAAAACAGTACTTTACCACTCTCCTGCCTTTTCCATGGTTATTCTATTGGAAAAGAACGAGTTTTGGACAACTACCTTTCATTCTTGCCAAACTCTTTGCAGACCCCCGTGCAAGCTTTAGAACAAGATTTTGGATGTTTTCTTTCCTGGCAGAGTTTCTCCTTGCAAGATATGGTGGAAAAGCTTTTGGCTGAGTGTAGAGCGGCAAGACACGCAGAAGACGCAGATACGCAGCTCTCCGAAGCTAAGTGCCGGTCCCGGGCTTCTTTCGGCACAAACCGCTCTCAGGAGCTCCCTGCGCTCGCCACAATGCTCTGTGTGCGAAGAAGCCGCTTCTTCGCCTCCGGGAGAATCGGCGAGCGGCAGCTTCCCAAAGGCGAAGATGCAAGCTGCAGCACACAGGCACAGTGTGGGCAGCCTTCAGACTTAGAGAAACCAGTACTTTACCACTCTCCTGCCTTTTCCATGGTTATTCTATTGGAAAAGAACGAGTTTTGGACAACTACCTTTCATTCTTGCCAAACTCTTTGCAGATCCCCGTGCAAGCTTTAGAACAAGATTTTGGATGTTTTCTTTCCTGGCAGAGTTTCTCCTTGCAAGATATGGTGGAAAAGCTTTTTGCTGAGTGTAGAGCGGCAAGACACGCAGAAGACGCAGATACGCAGCTCTCCGAAGCTAAGTGCCGGTCCCGGGCTTCTTTCGGCACAAACCGCTCTCAGGAGCTCCCTGCGCTCGCCACAATGCTCTGTGTGCGAAGAAGCCGCTTCTTCGCCTCCGGGAGAATCGGCGAGCGGCAGCTTCCCAAAGGCGAAGATGCAAGCTGCAGCACACAGGCACAGTGTGGGCAGCCTTCAGACTTAGAGAAAACAGTACTTTACCACTCTCCTGCCTTTTCCATGGTTATTCTATTGGAAAAGAACGAGTTTTGGACAACTACCTTTCATTCTTGCCAAACTCTTTGCAGACCCCCGTGCAAGCTTTAGAACAAGATTTTGGATGTTTTCTTTCCTGGCAGAGTTTCTCCTTGCAAGATATGGTGGAAAAGCTTTTTGCTGAGTGTAGAGCGGCAAGACACGCAGAAAACGCAGATACGCAGCTCTCCGAAGCTAAGTGCCGGTCCCGGGCTTCTTTCGGCACAAACCGCTCTCAGGAGCTCCCTGCGCTCGCCACAATGCTCTGTGTGCGAAGAAGCCGCTTCTTCGCCTCCGGGAGAATCGGCGAGCGGCAGCTTCCCAAAGGCGAAGATGCAAGCTGCAGCACACAGGCACAGTGTGGGCAGCCTTCAGACTTAGAGAAAACAGTACTTTACCACTCTCCTGCCTTTTCCATGGTTATTCTATTGGAAAAGAACGAGTTTTGGACAACTACCTTTCATTCTTGCCAAACTCTTTGCAGACCCCCGTGCAAGCTTTAGAACAAGATTTTGGATGTTTTCTTTCCTGGCAGAGTTTCTCTTTGCAAGATATGGTGGAAAAGCTTTTTGCTGAGTGTAGAGCGGCAAGACACGCAGAAAACGCAGATACGCAGCTCTCCGAAGCTAAGTGCCGGTCCCGGGCTTCTTTCGGCACAAACCGCTCTCAGGAGCTCCCTGCGCTCGCCGCAATGCTCTGTGTGCGAAGAAGCCGCTTCTTCGCCTCCGGGAGAATTGGCGAGCGGCAGCTTCCCAAAGGCGAAGATGCAAGCTGCAGCACACAGGCACAGTGTGGGCAGCCTTCAGACTTAGAGAAAACAGTACTTTACCACTCTCCTGCCTTTTCCATGGTTATTCTATTGGAAAAGAACGAGTTTTGGACAACTACCTTTCATTCTTGCCAAACTCTTTGCAGACCCCCGTGCAAGCTTTAGAACAAGATTTTGGATGTTTTCTTTCCTGGCAGAGTTTCTCCTTGCAAGATATGGTGGAAAAGCTTTTGGCTGAGTGTAGAGCGGCAAGACACGCAGAAGACGCAGATACGCAGCTCTCCGAAGCTAAGTGCCGGTCCCGGGCTTCTTTCGGCACAAACCGCTCTCAGGAGCTCCCTGCGCTCGCCACAATGCTCTGTGTGCGAAGAAGCCGCTTCTTCGCCTCCGGGAGAATCGGCGAGCGGCAGCTTCCCAAAGGCGAAGATGCAAGCTGCGGCACGCAGGCTCAGTGTGGGCAGCATTCAGACTTAGAGAAAACAGTACTTTACCACTCTCCTGCCTTTTCCATGGTTATTCTATTGGAAAAGAACGAGTTTTGGACAACTACCTTTCATTCTTGCCAAACTCTTTGCAGACCCCCGTGCAAGCTTTAGAACAAGATTTTGGATGTTTTCTTTCCTGGCAGAGTTTCTCCTTGCAAGATATGGTGGAAAAGCTTTTGGCTGAGTGTGGAGCGGCAAGACACGCAGAAGACGCAGATACGCAGCTCTCCGAAGCTAAGTGCCGGTCCCGGGCTTCTTTCGGCACAAACCGCTCTCAGGAGCTCCCTGCGCTCGCCACAATGCTCTGTGTGCGAAGAAGCCGCTTCTTCGCCTCCGGGAGAATCGGCGAGCGGCAGCTTCCCAAAGGCGAAGATGCAAGCTGCAGCACACAGGCACAGTGTGGGCAGCCTTCAGACTTAGAGAAAACAGTACTTTACCACTCTCCTGCCTTTTCCATGGTTATTCTATTGGAAAAGAACGAGTTTTGGACAACTACCTTTCATTCTTGCCAAACTCTTTGCAGACCCCCGTGCAAGCTTTAGAACAAGATTTTGGATGTTTTCTTTCCTGGCAGAGTTTCTCTTTGCAAGATATGGTGGAAAAGCTTTTGGCTGAGTGTAGAGCGGCAAGACACGCAGAAGACGCAGATACGCAGCTCTCCGAAGCTAAGTGCCGGTCCCGGGCTTCTTTCGGCACAAACCGCTCTCAGGAGCTCCCTGCGCTCGCCACAATGCTCTGTGTGCGAAGAAGCCGCTTCTTCGCCTCCGGGAGAATCGGCGAGCGGCAGCTTCCCAAAGGCGAAGATGCAAGCTGCAGCACACAGGCACAGCGTGGGCAGCCTTCAGACTTAGAGAAAACAGTACTTTACCACTCTCCTGCCTTTTCCATGGTTATTCTATTGGAAAAGAACGAGTTTTGGACAACTACCTTTCATTCTTGCCAAACTCTTTGCAGACCCCCGTGCAAGCTTTAGAACAAGATTTTGGATGTTTTCTTTCCTGGCAGAGTTTCTCCTTGCAAGATATGGTGGAAAAGCTTTTTGCTGAGTGTAGAGCGGCAAGACACGCAGAAGACGCAGATACGCAGCTCTCCGAAGCTAAGTGCCGGTCCCGGGCTTCTTTCGGCACAAACCGCTCTCAGGAGCTCCCTGCGCTCGCCACAATGCTCTGTGTGCGAAGAAGCCGCTTCTTCGCCTCCGGGAGAATCGGCGAGCGGCAGCTTCCCAAAGGCGAAGATGCAAGCTGCAGCACACAGGCACAGTGTGGGCAGCATTCAGACTTAGAGAAAACAGTACTTTACCACTCTCCTGCCTTTTCCATGGTTATTCTATTGGAAAAGAACGAGTTTTGGACAACTACCTTTCATTCTTGCCAAACTCTTTGCAGACCCCCGTGCAAGCTTTAGAACAAGATTTTGGATGTTTTCTTTCCTGGCAGAGTTTCTCCTTGCAAGATATGGTGGAAAAGCTTTTTGCTGAGTGTAGAGCGGCAAGACACGCAGAAAACGCAGATACGCAGCTCTCCGAAGCTAAGTGCCGGTCCCGGGCTTCTTTCGGCACAAACCGCTCTCAGGAGCTCCCTGCGCTCGCCACAATGCTCTGTGTGCGAAGAAGCCGCTTCTTCGCCTCCGGGAGAATCGGCGAGCGGCAGCTTCCCAAAGGCGAAGATGCAAGCTGCAGCACACAGGCACAGTGTGGGCAGCCTTCAGACTTAGAGAAAACAGTACTTTACCACTCTCCTGCCTTTTCCATGGTTATTCTATTGGAAAAGAACGAGTTTTGGACAACTACCTTTCATTCTTGCCAAACTCTTTGCAGACCCCCGTGCAAGCTTTAGAACAAGATTTTGGATGTTTTCTTTCCTGGCAGAGTTTCTCCTTGCAAGATATGGTGGAAAAGCTTTTGGCTGAGTGTAGAGCGGCAAGACACGCAGAAGACGCAGATACGCAGCTCTCCGAAGCTAAGTGCCGGTCCCGGGCTTCTTTCGGCACAAACCGCTCTCAGGAGCTCCCTGCGCTCGCCACAATGCTCTGTGTGCGAAGAAGCTGCTTCTTCGCCTCCGGGAGAATCGGCGAGCGGCAGCTTCCCAAAGGCGAAGATGCAAGCTGCACCACGCAGGCTCAGTGTGGGCAGCATTCAGACTTAGAGAAAACAGTACTTTACCACTCTCCTGCCTTTTCCATGGTTATTCTATTGGAAAAGAACGAGTTTTGGACAACTACCTTTCATTCTTGCCAAACTCTTTGCAGACCCCCGTGCAAGCTTTAGAACAAGATTTTGGATGTTTTCTTTCCTGGCAGAGTTTCTCCTTGCAAGATATGGTGGAAAAGCTTTTGGCTGAGTGTAGAGCGGCAAGACACGCAGAAGACGCAGATACGCAGCTCTCCGAAGCTAAGTGCCGGTCCCGGGCTTCTTTCGGCACAAACCGCTCTCAGGAGCTCCCTGCGCTCGCCACAATGCTCTGTGTGCGAAGAAGCCGCTTCTTCGCCTCCGGGAGAATCGGCGAGCGGCAGCTTCCCAAAGGCGAAGATGCAAGCTGCAGCACACAGGCACAGTGTGGGCAGCCTTCAGACTTAGAGAAAACAGTACTTTACCACTCTCCTGCCTTTTCCATGGTTATTCTATTGGAAAAGAACGAGTTTTGGACAACTACCTTTCATTCTTGCCAAACTCTTTGCAGATCCCCGTGCAAGCTTTAGAACAAGATTTTGGATGTTTTCTTTCCTGGCAGAGTTTCTCCTTGCAAGATATGGTGGAAAAGCTTTTTGCTGAGTGTAGAGCGGCAAGACACGCAGAAGACGCAGATACGCAGCTCTCCGAAGCTAAGTGCCGGTCCCGGGCTTCTTTCGGCACAAACCGCTCTCAGGAGCTCCCTGCGCTCGCCACAATGCTCTGTGTGCGAAGAAGCCGCTTCTTCGCCTCCGGGAGAATCGGCGAGCGGCAGCTTCCCAAAGGCGAAGATGCAAGCTGCAGCACACAGGCACAGTGTGGGCAGCCTTCAGACTTAGAGAAAACAGTACTTTACCACTCTCCTGCCTTTTCCATGGTTATTCTATTGGAAAAGAACGAGTTTTGGACAACTACCTTTCATTCTTGCCAAACTCTTTGCAGACCCCCGTGCAAGCTTTAGAACAAGATTTTGGATGTTTTCTTTCCTGGCAGAGTTTCTCCTTGCAAGATATGGTGGAAAAGCTTTTTGCTGAGTGTAGAGCGGCAAGACACGCAGAAAACGCAGATACGCAGCTCTCCGAAGCTAAGTGCCGGTCCCGGGCTTCTTTCGGCACAAACCGCTCTCAGGAGCTCCCTGCGCTCGCCACAATGCTCTGTGTGCGAAGAAGCCGCTTCTTCGCCTCCGGGAGAATCGGCGAGCGGCAGCTTCCCAAAGGCGAAGATGCAAGCTGCAGCACACAGGCACAGTGTGGGCAGCCTTCAGACTTAGAGAAAACAGTACTTTACCACTCTCCTGCCTTTTCCATGGTTATTCTATTGGAAAAGAACGAGTTTTGGACAACTACCTTTCATTCTTGCCAAACTCTTTGCAGACCCCCGTGCAAGCTTTAGAACAAGATTTTGGATGTTTTCTTTCCTGGCAGAGTTTCTCTTTGCAAGATATGGTGGAAAAGCTTTTTGCTGAGTGTAGAGCGGCAAGACACGCAGAAAACGCAGATACGCAGCTCTCCGAAGCTAAGTGCCGGTCCCGGGCTTCTTTCGGCACAAACCGCTCTCAGGAGCTCCCTGCGCTCGCCACAATGCTCTGTGTGCGAAGAAGCCGCTTCTTCGCCTCCGGGAGAATTGGCGAGCGGCAGCTTCCCAAAGGCGAAGATGCAAGCTGCAGCACACAGGCACAGTGTGGGCAGCCTTCAGACTTAGAGAAAACAGTACTTTACCACTCTCCTGCCTTTTCCATGGTTATTCTATTGGAAAAGAACGAGTTTTGGACAACTACCTTTCATTCTTGCCAAACTCTTTGCAGACCCCCGTGCAAGCTTTAGAACAAGATTTTGGATGTTTTCTTTCCTGGCAGAGTTTCTCCTTGCAAGATATGGTGGAAAAGCTTTTGGCTGAGTGTAGAGCGGCAAGACACGCAGAAGACGCAGATACGCAGCTCTCCGAAGCTAAGTGCCGGTCCCGGGCTTCTTTCGGCACAAACCGCTCTCAGGAGCTCCCTGCGCTCGCCACAATGCTCTGTGTGCGAAGAAGCCGCTTCTTCGCCTCCGGGAGAATCGGCGAGCGGCAGCTTCCCAAAGGCGAAGATGCAAGCTGCGGCACGCAGGCTCAGTGTGGGCAGCATTCAGACTTAGAGAAAACAGTACTTTACCACTCTCCTGCCTTTTCCATGGTTATTCTATTGGAAAAGAACGAGTTTTGGACAACTACCTTTCATTCTTGCCAAACTCTTTGCAGACCCCCGTGCAAGCTTTAGAACAAGATTTTGGATGTTTTCTTTCCTGGCAGAGTTTCTCCTTGCAAGATATGGTGGAAAAGCTTTTGGCTGAGTGTGGAGCGGCAAGACACGCAGAAGACGCAGATACGCAGCTCTCCGAAGCTAAGTGCCGGTCCCGGGCTTCTTTCGGCACAAACCGCTCTCAGGAGCTCCCTGCGCTCGCCACAATGCTCTGTGTGCGAAGAAGCCGCTTCTTCGCCTCCGGGAGAATCGGCGAGCGGCAGCTTCCCAAAGGCGAAGATGCAAGCTGCAGCACACAGGCACAGTGTGGGCAGCCTTCAGACTTAGAGAAAACAGTACTTTACCACTCTCCTGCCTTTTCCATGGTTATTCTATTGGAAAAGAACGAGTTTTGGACAACTACCTTTCATTCTTGCCAAACTCTTTGCAGACCCCCGTGCAAGCTTTAGAACAAGATTTTGGATGTTTTCTTTCCTGGCAGAGTTTCTCTTTGCAAGATATGGTGGAAAAGCTTTTGGCTGAGTGTAGAGCGGCAAGACACGCAGAAGACGCAGATACGCAGCTCTCCGAAGCTAAGTGCCGGTCCCGGGCTTCTTTCGGCACAAACCGCTCTCAGGAGCTCCCTGCGCTCGCCACAATGCTCTGTGTGCGAAGAAGCCGCTTCTTCGCCTCCGGGAGAATCGGCGAGCGGCAGCTTCCCAAAGGCGAAGATGCAAGCTGCAGCACACAGGCACAGCGTGGGCAGCCTTCAGACTTAGAGAAAACAGTACTTTACCACTCTCCTGCCTTTTCCATGGTTATTCTATTGGAAAAGAACGAGTTTTGGACAACTACCTTTCATTCTTGCCAAACTCTTTGCAGACCCCCGTGCAAGCTTTAGAACAAGATTTTGGATGTTTTCTTTCCTGGCAGAGTTTCTCCTTGCAAGATATGGTGGAAAAGCTTTTGGCTGAGTGTAGAGCGGCAAGACACGCAGAAGACGCAGATACGCAGCTCTCCGAAGCTAAGTGCCGGTCCCGGGCTTCTTTCGGCACAAACCGCTCTCAGGAGCTCCCTGCGCTCGCCACAATGCTCTGTGTGCGAAGAAGCCGCTTCTTCGCCTCCGGGAGAATCGGCGAGCGGCAGCTTCCCAAAGGCGAAGATGCAAGCTGCAGCACACAGGCACAGTGTGGGCAGCCTTCAGACTTAGAGAAAACAGTACTTTACCACTCTCCTGCCTTTTCCATGGTTATTCTATTGGAAAAGAACGAGTTTTGGACAACTACCTTTCATTCTTGCCAAACTCTTTGCAGACCCCCGTGCAAGCTTTAGAACAAGATTTTGGATGTTTTCTTTCCTGGCAGAGTTTCTCCTTGCAAGATATGGTGGAAAAGCTTTTGGCTGAGTGTAGAGCGGCAAGACACGCAGAAAACGCAGATACGCAGCTCTCCGAAGCTAAGTGCCGGTCCCGGGCTTCTTTCGGCACAAACCGCTCTCAGGAGCTCCCTGCGCTCGCCACAATGCTCTGTGTGCGAAGAAGCCGCTTCTTCGCCTCCGGGAGAATCGGCGAGCGGCAGCTTCCCAAAGGCGAAGATGCAAGCTGCAGCACACAGGCACAGTGTGGGCAGCCTTCAGACTTAGAGAAAACAGTACTTTACCACTCTCCTGCCTTTTCCATGGTTATTCTATTGGAAAAGAACGAGTTTTGGACAACTACCTTTCATTCTTGCCAAACTCTTTGCAGACCCCCGTGCAAGCTTTAGAACAAGATTTTGGATGTTTTCTTTCCTGGCAGAGTTTCTCTTTGCAAGATATGGTGGAAAAGCTTTTTGCTGAGTGTAGAGCGGCAAGACACGCAGAAAACGCAGATACGCAGCTCTCCGAAGCTAAGTGCCGGTCCCGGGCTTCTTTCGGCACAAACCGCTCTCAGGAGCTCCCTGCGCTCGCCACAATGCTCTGTGTGCGAAGAAGCCGCTTCTTCGCCTCCGGGAGAATCGGCGAGCGGCAGCTTCCCAAAGGCGAAGATGCAAGCTGCAGCACACAGGCACAGTGTGGGCAGCCTTCAGACTTAGAGAAAACAGTACTTTACCACTCTCCTGCCTTTTCCATGGTTATTCTATTGGAAAAGAACGAGTTTTGGACAACTACCTTTCATTCTTGCCAAACTCTTTGCAGACCCCCGTGCAAGCTTTAGAACAAGATTTTGGATGTTTTCTTTCCTGGCAGAGTTTCTCCTTGCAAGATATGGTGGAAAAGCTTTTGGCTGAGTGTAGAGCGGCAAGACACGCAGAAGACGCAGATACGCAGCTCTCCGAAGCTAAGTGCCGGTCCCGGGCTTCTTTCGGCACAAACCGCTCTCAGGAGCTCCCTGCGCTCGCCACAATGCTCTGTGTGCGAAGAAGCCGCTTCTTCGCCTCCGGGAGAATCGGCGAGCGGCAGCTTCCCAAAGGCGAAGATGCAAGCTGCAGCACGCAGGCACAGTGTGGGCAGCCTTCAGACTTAGAGAAAACAGTACTTTACCACTCTCCTGCCTTTTCCATGGTTATTCTATTGGAAAAGAACGAGTTTTGGACAACTACCTTTCATTCTTGCCAAACTCTTTGCAGACCCCCGTGCAAGCTTTAGAACAAGATTTTGGATGTTTTCTTTCCTGGCAGAGTTTCTCCTTGCAAGATATGGTGGAAAAGCTTTTGGCTGAGTGTAGAGCGGCAAGACACGCAGAAGACGCAGATACGCAGCTCTCCGAAGCTAAGTGCCGGTCCCGGGCTTCTTTCGGCACAAACCGCTCTCAGGAGCTCCCTGCGCTCGCCACAATGCTCTGTGTGCGAAGAAGCCGCTTCTTCGCCTCCGGGAGAATCGGCGAGCGGCAGCTTCCCAAAGGCGAAGATGCAAGCTGCAGCACACAGGCACAGTGTGGGCAGCCTTCAGACTTAGAGAAAACAGTACTTTACCACTCTCCTGCCTTTTCCATGGTTATTCTATTGGAAAAGAACGAGTTTTGGACAACTACCTTTCATTCTTGCCAAACTCTTTGCAGACCCCCGTGCAAGCTTTAGAACAAGATTTTGGATGTTTTCTTTCCTGGCAGAGTTTCTCCTTGCAAGATATGGTGGAAAAGCTTTTTGCTGAGTGTAGAGCGGCAAGACACGCAGAAGACGCAGATACGCAGCTCTCCGAAGCTAAGTGCCGGTCCCGGGCTTCTTTCGGCACAAACCGCTCTCAGGAGCTCCCTGCGCTCGCCACAATGCTCTGTGTGCGAAGAAGCCGCTTCTTCGCCTCCGGGAGAATCGGCGAGCGGCAGCTTCCCAAAGGCGAAGATGCAAGCTGCAGCACACAGGCACAGTGTGGGCAGCCTTCAGACTTAGAGAAAACAGTACTTTACCACTCTCCTGCCTTTTCCATGGTTATTCTATTGGAAAAGAACGAGTTTTGGACAACTACCTTTCATTCTTGCCAAACTCTTTGCAGACCCCCGTGCAAGCTTTAGAACAAGATTTTGGATGTTTTCTTTCCTGGCAGAGTTTCTCCTTGCAAGATATGGTGGAAAAGCTTTTGGCTGAGTGTAGAGCGGCAAGACACGCAGAAGACGCAGATACGCAGCTCTCCGAAGCTAAGTGCCGGTACCGGGCTTCTTTCGGCACAAACAGCTCTCAGGAGCTCCCTGCGCTCGCCACAATGCTCTGTGTGCGAAGAAGCCGCTTCTTCGCCTCCGGGAGAATCGGCGAGCGGCAGCTTCCCAAAGGCGAAGATGCAAGCTGCAGCACACAGGCACAGTGTGGGCAGCCTTCAGACTTAGAGAAAACAGTACTTTACCACTCTCCTGCCTTTTCCATGGTTATTCTATTGGAAAAGAACGAGTTTTGGACAACTACCTTTCATTCTTGCCAAACTCTTTGCAGACCCCCGTGCAAGCTTTAGAACAAGATTTTGGATGTTTTCTTTCCTGGCAGAGTTTCTCCTTGCAAGATATGGTGGAAAAGCTTTTGGCTGAGTGTAGAGCGGCAAGACACGCAGAAGACGCAGATACGCAGCTCTCCGAAGCTAAGTGCCGGTCCCGGGCTTCTTTCGGCACAAACCGCTCTCAGGAGCTCCCTGCGCTCGCCACAATGCTCTGTGTGCGAAGAAGCCGCTTCTTCGCCTCCGGGAGAATCGGCGAGCGGCAGCTTCCCAAAGGCGAAGATGCAAGCTGCACCACGCAGGCACAGTGTGGGCAGCCTTCAGACTTAGAGAAAACAGTACTTTACCACTCTCCTGCCTTTTCCATGGTTATTCTATTGGAAAAGAACGAGTTTTGGACAACTACCTTTCATTCTTGCCAAACTCTTTGCAGACCCCCGTGCAAGCTTTAGAACAAGATTTTGGATGTTTTCTTTCCTGGCAGAGTTTCTCCTTGCAAGATATGGTGGAAAAGCTTTTGGCTGAGTGTAGAGCGGCAAGACACGCAGAAGACGCAGATACGCAGCTCTCCGAAGCTAAGTGCCGGTCCCGGGCTTCTTTCGGCACAAACCGCTCTCAGGAGCTCCCTGCGCTCGCCACAATGCTCTGTGTGCGAAGAAGCCGCTTCTTCGCCTCCGGGAGAATCGGCGAGCGGCAGCTTCCCAAAGGCGAAGATGCAAGCTGCAGCACACAGGCACAGCGTGGGCAGCCTTCAGACTTAGAGAAAACAGTACTTTACCACTCTCCTGCCTTTTCCATGGTTATTCTATTGGAAAAGAACGAGTTTTGGACAACTACCTTTCATTCTTGCCAAACTCTTTGCAGACCCCCGTGCAAGCTTTAGAACAAGATTTTGGATGTTTTCTTTCCTGGCAGAGTTTCTCCTTGCAAGATATGGTGGAAAAGCTTTTTGCTGAGTGTAGAGCGGCAAGACACGCAGAAGACGCAGATACGCAGCTCTCCGAAGCTAAGTGCCGGTCCCGGGCTTCTTTCGGCACAAACCGCTCTCAGGAGCTCCCTGCGCTCGCCACAATGCTCTGTGTGCGAAGAAGCCGCTTCTTCGCCTCCGGGAGAATCGGCGAGCGGCAGCTTCCCAAAGGCGAAGATGCAAGCTGCAGCACACAGGCACAGTGTGGGCAGCCTTCAGACTTAGAGAAAACAGTACTTTACCACTCTCCTGCCTTTTCCATGGTTATTCTATTGGAAAAGAACGAGTTTTGGACAACTACCTTTCATTCTTGCCAAACTCTTTGCAGACCCCCGTGCAAGCTTTAGAACAAGATTTTGGATGTTTTCTTTCCTGGCAGAGTTTCTCCTTGCAAGATATGGTGGAAAAGCTTTTTGCTGAGTGTAGAGCGGCAAGACACGCAGAAAACGCAGATACGCAGCTCTCCGAAGCTAAGTGCCGGTCCCGGGCTTCTTTCGGCACAAACTGCTCTCAGGAGCTCCCTGCGCTCGCCACAATGCTCTGTGTGCGAAGAAGCCGCTTCTTCGCCTCCGGGAGAATCGGCGAGCGGCAGCTTCCCAAAGGCGAAGATGCAAGCTGCAGCACACAGGCACAGTGTGGGCAGCCTTCAGACTTAGAGAAAACAGTACTTTACCACTCTCCTGCCTTTTCCATGGTTATTCTATTGGAAAAGAACGAGTTTTGGACAACTACCTTTCATTCTTGCCAAACTCTTTGCAGACCCCCGTGCAAGCTTTAGAACAAGATTTTGGATGTTTTCTTTCCTGGCAGAGTTTCTCTTTGCAAGATATGGTGGAAAAGCTTTTTGCTGCGTGTAGAGCGGCAAGACACGCAGAAAACGCAGATACGCAGCTCTCCGAAGCTAAGTGCCGGTCCCGGGCTTCTTTCGGCACAAACCGCTCTCAGGAGCTCCCTGCGCTCGCCACAATGCTCTGTGTGCGAAGAAGCCGCTTCTTCGCCTCCGGGAGAATCGGCGAGCGGCAGCTTCCCAAAGGCGAAGATGCAAGCTGCAGCACACAGGCACAGTGTGGGCAGCCTTCAGACTTAGAGAAAACAGTACTTTACCACTCTCCTGCCTTTTCCATGGTTATTCTATTGGAAAAGAACGCGTTTTGGACAACTACCTTTCATTCTTGCCAAACTCTTTGCAGACCCCCGTGCAAGCTTTAGAACAAGATTTTGGATGTTTTCTTTCCTGGCAGAGTTTCTCCTTGCAAGATATGGTGGAAAAGCTTTTGGCTGAGTGTAGAGCGGCAAGACACGCAGAAGACGCAGATACGCAGCTCTCCGAAGCTAAGTGCCGGTCCCGGGCTTCTTTCGGCACAAACCGCTCTCAGGAGCTCCCTGCGCTCGCCACAATGCTCTGTGTGCGACGAAGCCGCTTCTTCGCCTCCGGGAGAATTGGCGAGCGGCAGCTTCCCAAAGGCGAAGATGCAAGCTGCGGCACACAGGCACAGTGTGGGCAGCCTTCAGACTTAGAGAAAACAGTACTTTACCACTCTCCTGCCTTTTCCATGGTTATTCTATTGGAAAAGAACGAGTTTTGGACAACTACCTTTCATTCTTGCCAAACTCTTTGCAGACCCCCGTGCAAGCTTTAGAACAAGATTTTGGATGTTTTCTTTCCTGGCAGAGTTTCTCCTTGCAAGATATGGTGGAAAAGCTTTTTGCTGAGTGTAGAGCGGCAAGACACGCAGAAAACGCAGATACGCAGCTCTCCGAAGCTAAGTGCCGGTCCCGGGCTTCTTTCGGCACAAACCGCTCTCAGGAGCTCCCTGCGCTCGCCACAATGCTCTGTGTGCGAAGAAGCCGCTTCTTCGCCTCCGGGAGAATCGGCGAGCGGCAGCTTCCCAAAGGCGAAGATGCAAGCTGCAGCACACAGGCACAGTGTGGGCAGCCTTCAGACTTAGAGAAAACAGTACTTTACCACTCTCCTGCCTTTTCCATGGTTATTCTATTGGAAAAGAACGAGTTTTGGACAACTACCTTTCATTCTTGCCAAACTCTTTGCAGACCCCCGTGCAAGCTTTAGAACAAGATTTTGGATGTTTTCTTTCCTGGCAGAGTTTCTCCTTGCAAGATATGGTGGAAAAGCTTTTTGCTGAGTGTAGAGCGGCAAGACACGCAGAAGACGCAGATACGCAGCTCTCCGAAGCTAAGTGCCGGTCCCGGGCTTCTTTCGGCACAAACCGCTCTCAGGAGCTCCCTGCGCTCGCCACAATGCTCTGTGTGCGAAGAAGCCGCTTCTTCGCCTCCGGGAGAATCGGCGAGCGGCAGCTTCCCAAAGGCGAAGATGCAAGCTGCAGCACGCAGGCACAGTGTGGGCAGCCTTCAGACTTAGAGAAAACAGTACTTTACCACTCTCCTGCCTTTTCCATGGTTATTCTATTGGAAAAGAACGAGTTTTGGACAACTACCTTTCATTCTTGCCAAACTCTTTGCAGACCCCCGTGCAAGCTTTAGAACAAGATTTTGGATGTTTTCTTTCCTGGCAGAGTTTCTCCTTGCAAGATATGGTGGAAAAGCTTTTGGCTGAGTGTAGAGCGGCAAGACACGCAGAAGACGCAGATACGCAGCTCTCCGAAGCTAAGTGCCGGTACCGGGCTTCTTTCGGCACAAACAGCTCTCAGGAGCTCCCTGCGCTCGCCACAATGCTCTGTGTGCGAAGAAGCCGCTTCTTCGCCTCCGGGAGAATCGGCGAGCGGCAGCTTCCCAAAGGCGAAGATGCAAGCTGCAGCACACAGGCACAGTGTGGGCAGCCTTCAGACTTAGAGAAAACAGTACTTTACCACTCTCCTGCCTTTTCCATGGTTATTCTATTGGAAAAGAACGAGTTTTGGACAACTACCTTTCATTCTTGCCAAACTCTTTGCAGACCCCCGTGCAAGCTTTAGAACAAGATTTTGGATGTTTTCTTTCCTGGCAGAGTTTCTCCTTGCAAGATATGGTGGAAAAGCTTTTGGCTGAGTGTAGAGCGGCAAGACACGCAGAAGACGCAGATACGCAGCTCTCCGAAGCTAAGTGCCGGTCCCGGGCTTCTTTCGGCACAAACCGCTCTCAGGAGCTCCCTGCGCTCGCCACAATGCTCTGTGTGCGAAGAAGCCGCTTCTTCGCCTCCGGGAGAATCGGCGAGCGGCAGCTTCCCAAAGGCGAAGATGCAAGCTGCAGCACACAGGCACAGTGTGGGCAGCCTTCAGACTTAGAGAAAACAGTACTTTACCACTCTCCTGCCTTTTCCATGGTTATTCTATTGGAAAAGAACGAGTTTTGGACAACTACCTTTCATTCTTGCCAAACTCTTTGCAGACCCCCGTGCAAGCTTTAGAACAAGATTTTGGATGTTTTCTTTCCTGGCAGAGTTTCTCCTTGCAAGATATGCTGGAAAAGCTTTTGGCTGAGTGTAGAGCGGCAAGACACGCAGAAGACGCAGATACGCAGCTCTCCGAAGCTAAGTGCCGGTCCCGGGCTTCTTTCGGCACAAACCGCTCTCAGGAGCTCCCTGCGCTCGCCACAATGCTCTGTGTGCGAAGAAGCCGCTTCTTCGCCTCCGGGAGAATCGGCGAGCGGCAGCTTCCCAAAGGCGAAGATGCAAGCTGCAGCACACAGGCACAGCGTGGGCAGCCTTCAGACTTAGAGAAAACAGTACTTTACCACTCTCCTGCCTTTTCCATGGTTATTCTATTGGAAAAGAACGAGTTTTGGACAACTACCTTTCATTCTTGCCAAACTCTTTGCAGACCCCCGTGCAAGCTTTAGAACAAGATTTTGGATGTTTTCTTTCCTGGCAGAGTTTCTCCTTGCAAGATATGGTGGAAAAGCTTTTTGCTGAGTGTAGAGCGGCAAGACACGCAGAAGACGCAGATACGCAGCTCTCCGAAGCTAAGTGCCGGTCCCGGGCTTCTTTCGGCACAAACCGCTCTCAGGAGCTCCCTGCGCTCGCCACAATGCTCTGTGTGCGAAGAAGCCGCTTCTTCGCCTCCGGGAGAATCGGCGAGCGGCAGCTTCCCAAAGGCGAAGATGCAAGCTGCAGCACACAGGCACAGTGTGGGCAGCCTTCAGACTTAGAGAAAACAGTACTTTACCACTCTCCTGCCTTTTCCATGGTTATTCTATTGGAAAAGAACGAGTTTTGGACAACTACCTTTCATTCTTGCCAAACTCTTTGCAGACCCCCGTGCAAGCTTTAGAACAAGATTTTGGATGTTTTCTTTCCTGGCAGAGTTTCTCCTTGCAAGATATGGTGGAAAAGCTTTTTGCTGAGTGTAGAGCGGCAAGACACGCAGAAAACGCAGATACGCAGCTCTCCGAAGCTAAGTGCCGGTCCCGGGCTTCTTTCGGCACAAACCGCTCTCAGGAGCTCCCTGCGCTCGCCACAATGCTCTGTGTGCGAAGAAGCCGCTTCTTCGCCTCCGGGAGAATCGGCGAGCGGCAGCTTCCCAAAGGCGAAGATGCAAGCTGCAGCACACAGGCACAGTGTGGGCAGCCTTCAGACTTAGAGAAAACAGTACTTTACCACTCTCCTGCCTTTTCCATGGTTATTCTATTGGAAAAGAACGAGTTTTGGACAACTACCTTTCATTCTTGCCAAACTCTTTGCAGACCCCCGTGCAAGCTTTAGAACAAGATTTTGGATGTTTTCTTTCCTGGCAGAGTTTCTCTTTGCAAGATATGGTGGAAAAGCTTTTTGCTGAGTGTAGAGCGGCAAGACACGCAGAAAACGCAGATACGCAGCTCTCCGAAGCTAAGTGCCGGTCCCGGGCTTCTTTCGGCACAAACCGCTCTCAGGAGCTCCCTGCGCTCGCCACAATGCTCTGTGTGCGAAGAAGCCGCTTCTTCGCCTCCGGGAGAATCGGCGAGCGGCAGCTTCCCAAAGGCGAAGATGCAAGCTGCAGCACACAGGCACAGTGTGGGCAGCCTTCAGACTTAGAGAAAACAGTACTTTACCACTCTCCTGCCTTTTCCATGGTTATTCTATTGGAAAAGAACGAGATTTGGACAACTACCTTTCATTCTTGCCAAACTCTTTGCAGACCCCCGTGCAAGCTTTAGAACAAGATTTTGGATGTTTTCTTTCCTGGCAGAGTTTCTCCTTGCAAGATATGGTGGAAAAGCTTTTGGCTGAGTGTAGAGCGGCAAGACACGCAGAAGACGCAGATACGCAGCTCTCCGAAGCTAAGTGCCGGTCCCGGGCTTCTTTCGGCACAAACCGCTCTCAGGAGCTCCCTGCGCTCGCCACAATGCTCTGTGTGCGACGAAGCCGCTTCTTCGCCTCCGGGAGAATTGGCGAGCGGCAGCTTCCCAAAGGCGAAGATGCAAGCTGCAGCACACAGGCACAGTGTGGGCAGCCTTCAGACTTAGAGAAAACAGTACTTTACCACTCTCCTGCCTTTTCCATGGTTATTCTATTGGAAAAGAACGAGTTTTGGACAACTACCTTTCATTCTTGCCAAACTCTTTGCAGACCCCCGTGCAAGCTTTAGAACAAGATTTTGGATGTTTTCTTTCCTGGCAGAGTTTCTCCTTGCAAGATATGGTGGAAAAGCTTTTTGCTGAGTGTTGAGCGGCAAGACACGCAGAAAACGCAGATACGCAGCTCTCCGAAGCTAAGTGCCGGTCCCGGGCTTCTTTCGGCACAAACCGCTCTCAGGAGCTCCCTGCGCTCGCCACAATGCTCTGTGTGCGAAGAAGCCGCTTCTTCGCCTCCGGGAGAATCGGCGAGCGGCAGCTTCCCAAAGGCGAAGATGCAAGCTGCAGCACACAGGCACAGTGTGGGCAGCCTTCAGACTTAGAGAAAACAGTACTTTACCACTCTCCTGCCTTTTCCATGGTTATTCTATTGGAAAAGAACGAGTTTTGGACAACTACCTTTCATTCTTGCCAAACTCTTTGCAGACCCCCGTGCAAGCTTTAGAACAAGATTTTGGATGTTTTCTTTCCTGGCAGAGTTTCTCCTTGCAAGATATGGTGGAAAAGCTTTTTGCTGAGTGTAGAGCGGCAAGACACGCAGAAGACGCAGATACGCAGCTCTCCGAAGCTAAGTGCCGGTCCCGGGCTTCTTTCGGCACAAACCGCTCTCAGGAGCTCCCTGCGCTCGCCACAATGCTCTGTGTGCGAAGAAGCCGCTTCTTCGCCTCCGGGAGAATCGCGAGCGCAGCTTCCCAAAGGCGAAGATGCAAGCTGCAGCACGCAGGCTCAGTGTGGGCAGCATTCAGACTTAGAGAAAACAGTACTTTACCACTCTCCTGCCTTTTCCATGGTTATTCTATTGGAAAAGAACGAGATTTGGACAACTACCTTTCATTCTTGCCAAACTCTTTGCAGACCCCCGTGCAAGCTTTAGAACAAGATTTTGGATGTTTTCTTTTCCTGGCAGAGTTTCTCCTTGCAAGATATGGTGGAAAAGCTTTTTGCTGAGTGTAGAGCGGCAAGACACGCAGAAGACGCAGATACGCAGGCTCTCCGAAGCTAAGTGCCGGTCCCGGGCTTCTTTCGGCACAAACAGCTCTCAGGAGCTCCCTGCGCTCGCCACAATGCTCTGTGTGCGAAGAAGCCGCTTCTTCGCCTCCGGGAGAATCGGCGAGCGGCAGCTTCCCAAAGGCGAAGATGCAAGCTGCAGCACACAGGCACAGTGTGGGCAGCCTTCAGACTTAGAGAAAACAGTACTTTACCACTCTCCTGCCTTTTCCATGGTTATTCTATTGGAAAAGAACGAGTTTTGGACAACTACCTTTCATTCTTGCCAAACTCTTTGCAGACCCCCGTGCAAGCTTTAGAACAAGATTTTGGATGTTTTCTTTCCTGGCAGAGTTTCTCCTTGCAAGATATGGTGGAAAAGCTTTTGGCTGAGTGTAGAGCGGCAAGACACGCAGAAGACGCAGATACGCAGCTCTCCGAAGCTAAGTGCCGGTCCCGGGCTTCTTTCGGCACAAACCGCTCTCAGGAGCTCCCTGCGCTCGCCACAATGCTCTGTGTGCAAAGAAGCCGCTTCTTCGCCTCCGGGAGAATCGGCGAGCGGCAGCTTCCCAAAGGCGAAGATGCAAGCTGCAGCACACAGGCACAGTGTGGGCAGCCTTCAGACTTAGAGAAAACAGTACTTTACCACTCTCCTGCCTTTTCCATGGTTATTCTATTGGAAAAGAACGAGTTTTGGACAACTACCTTTCATTCTTGCCAAACTCTTTGCAGACCCCCGTGCAAGCTTTAGAACAAGATTTTGGATGTTTTCTTTCCTGGCAGAGTTTCTCTTTGCAAGATATGGTGGAAAAGCTTTTGGCTGAGTGTAGAGCGGCAAGACACGCAGAAGACGCAGATACGCAGCTCTCCGAAGCTAAGTGCCGGTCCCGGGCTTCTTTCGGCACAAACCGCTCTCAGGAGCTCCCTGCGCTCGCCACAATGCTCTGTGTGCGAAGAAGCCGCTTCTTCGCCTCCGGGAGAATCGGCGAGCGGCAGCTTCCCAAAGGCGAAGATGCAAGCTGCAGCACACAGGCACAGTGTGGGCAGCCTTCAGACTTAGAGAAAACAGTACTTTACCACTCTCCTGCCTTTTCCATGTTATTCTATTGGAAAAGAACGAGTTTTGGACAACTACCTTTCATTCTTGCCAAACTCTTTGCAGACCCCCGTGCAAGCTTTAGAACAAGATTTTGGATGTTTTCTTTCCTGGCAGAGTTTCTCCTTGCAAGATATGGTGGAAAAGCTTTTGGCTGAGTGTAGAGCGGCAAGACACGCAGAAGACGCAGATACGCAGCTCTCCGAAGCTAAGTGCCGGTCCCGGGCTTCTTTCGGCACAAACCGCTCTCAGGAGCTCCCTGCGCTCGCCACAATGCTCTGTGTGCGAAGAAGCCGCTTCTTCGCCTCCGGGAGAATCGGCGAGCGGCAGCTTCCCAAAGGCGAAGATGCAAGCTGCAGCACGCAGGCACAGTGTGGGCAGCCTTCAGACTTAGAGAAAACAGTACTTTACCACTCTCCTGCCTTTTCCATGGTTATTCTATTGGAAAAGAACGAGTTTTGGACAACTACCTTTCATTCTTGCCAAACTCTTTGCAGACCCCCGTGCAAGCTTTAGAACAAGATTTTGGATGTTTTCTTTCCTGGCAGAGTTTCTCCTTGCAAGATATGGTGGAAAAGCTTTTTGCTGAGTGTAGAGCGGCAAGACACGCAGAAGACGCAGACACGCAGCTCTCCGAAGCTAAGTGCCGGTCCCGGGCTTCTTTCGGCACAAACCGCTCTCAGGAGCTCCCTGCGCTCGCCACAATGCTCTGTGTGCGAAGAAGCCGCTTCTTCGCCTCCGGGAGAATCGGCGAGCGGCAGCTTCCCAAAGGCGAAGATGCAAGCTGCGGCACACAGGCACAGTGTGGGCAGCCTTCAGACTTAGAGAAACCAGTACTTTACCACTCTCCTGCCTTTTCCATGGTTATTCTATTGGAAAAGAACGAGTTTTGGACAACTACCTTTCATTCTTGCCAAACTCTTTGCAGACCCCCGTGCAAGCTTTAGAACAAGATTTTGGATGTTTTCTTTCCTGGCAGAGTTTCTCCTTGCAAGATATGGTGGAAAAGCTTTTTGCTGAGTGTAGAGCGGCAAGACACGCAGAAGACGCAGATACGCAGCTCTCCGAAGCTAAGTGCCGGTCCCGGGCTTCTTTCGGCACAAACCGCTCTCAGGAGCTCCCTGCGCTCGCCACAATGCTCTGTGTGCGAAGAAGCCGCTTCTTCGCCTCCGGGAGAATCGGCGAGCGGCAGCTTCCCAAAGGCGAAGATGCAAGCTGCAGCACACAGGCACAGTGTGGGCAGCCTTCAGACTTAGAGAAAACAGTACTTTACCACTCTCCTGCCTTTTCCATGGTTATTCTATTGGAAAAGAACGAGTTTTGGACAACTACCTTTCATTCTTGCCAAACTCTTTGCAGACCCCCGTGCAAGCTTTAGAACAAGATTTTGGATGTTTTCTTTCCTGGCAGAGTTTCTCCTTGCAAGATATGGTGGAAAAGCTTTTGGCTGAGTGTAGAGCGGCAAGACACGCAGAAAACGCAGATACGCAGCTCTCCGAAGCTAAGTGCCGGTCCCGGGCTTCTTTCGGCACAAACCGCTCTCAGGAGCTCCCTGCGCTCGCCACAATGCTCTGTGTGCGAAGAAGCCGCTTCTTCGCCTCCGGGAGAATCGGCGAGCGGCAGCTTCCCAAAGGCGAAGATGCAAGCTGCAGCACACAGGCACAGTGTGGGCAGCCTTCAGACTTAGAGAAAACAGTACTTTACCACTCTCCTGCCTTTTCCATGGTTATTCTATTGGAAAAGAACGAGTTTTGGACAACTACCTTTCATTCTTACCAAACTCTTTGCAGACCCCCGTGCAAGCTTTAGAACAAGATTTTGGATGTTTTCTTTCCTGGCAGAGTTTCTCCTTGCAAGATATGGTGGAAAAGCTTTTTGCTGAGTGTAGAGCGGCAAGACACGCAGAAGACGCAGATACGCAGCTCTCCGAAGCTAAGTGCCGGTCCCGGGCTTCTTTCGGCACAAACCGCTCTCAGGAGCTCCCTGCGCTCGCCACAATGCTCTGTGTGCGAAGAAGCCGCTTCTTCGCCTCCGGGAGAATCGGCGAGCGGCAGCTTCCCAAAGGCGAAGATGCAAGCTGCAGCACACAGGCACAGTGTGGGCAGCATTCAGACTTAGAGAAAACAGTACTTTACCACTCTCCTGCCTTTTCCATGGTTATTCTATTGGAAAAGAACGAGTTTTGGACAACTACCTTTCATTCTTGCCAAACTCTTTGCAGACCCCCGTGCAAGCTTTAGAACAAGATTTTGGATGTTTTCTTTCCTGGCAGAGTTTCTCCTTGCAAGATATGGTGGAAAAGCTTTTGGCTGAGTGTAGAGCGGCAAGACACGCAGAAGACGCAGATACGCAGCTCTCCGAAGCTAAGTGCCGGTCCCGGGCTTCTTTCGGCACAAACAGCTCTCAGGAGCTCCCTGTGCTCGCCACAATGCTCTTTGTGCGAAGAAGCCGCTTCTTCGCCTCCGGGAGAATCGGCGAGCGGCAGCTTCCCAAAGGCGAAGATGCAAGCTGCAGCACGCAGGCACAGTGTGGGCAGCCTTCAGACTTAGAGAAAACAGTACTTTACCACTCTCCTGCCTTTTCCATGGTTATTCTATTGGAAAAGAACGAGTTTTGGACAACTACCTTTCATTCTTGCCAAACTCTTTGCAGACCCCCGTGCAAGCTTTAGAACAAGATTTTGGATGTTTTCTTTCCTGGCAGAGTTTCTCCTTGCAAGATATGGTGGAAAAGCTTTTGGCTGAGTGTAGAGCGGCAAGACACGCAGAAGACGCAGATACGCAGCTCTCCGAAGCTAAGTGCCGGTCCCGGGCTTCTTTCGGCACAAACCGCTCTCAGGAGCTCCCTGCGCTCGCCACAATGCTCTGTGTGCGAAGAAGCCGCTTCTTCGCGTCCGGGAGAATCGGCGAGCGGCAGCTTCCCAAAGGCGAAGATGCAAGCTGCAGCACGCAGGCACAGTGTGGGCAGCCTTCAGACTTAGAGAAAACAGTACTTTACCACTCTCCTGCCTTTTCCATGGTTATTCTATTGGAAAAGAACGAGTTTTGGACAACTACCTTTCATTCTTGCCAAACTCTTTGCAGACCCCCGTGCAAGCTTTAGAACAAGATTTTGGATGTTTTCTTTCCTGGCAGAGTTTCTCCTTGCAAGATATGGTGGAAAAGCTTTTGGCTGAGTGTAGAGCGGCAAGACACGCAGAAGACGCAGATACGCAGCTCTCCGAAGCTAAGTGCCGGTCCCGGGCTTCTTTCGGCACAAACCGCTCTCAGGAGCTCCCTGCGCTCGCCACAATGCTCTGTGTGCGAAGAAGCCGCTTCTTCGCGTCCGGGAGAATCGGCGAGCGGCAGCTTCCCAAAGGCGAAGATGCAAGCTGCGGCACACAGGCACAGTGTGGGCAGCCTTCAGACTTAGAGAAACCAGTACTTTACCACTCTCCTGCCTTTTCCATGGTTATTCTATTGGAAAAGAACGAGTTTTGGACAACTACCTTTCATTCTTGCCAAACTCTTTGCAGACCCCCGTGCAAGCTTTAGAACAAGATTTTGGATGTTTTCTTTCCTGGCAGAGTTTCTCCTTGCAAGATATGGTGGAAAAGCTTTTTGCTGAGTGTAGAGCGGCAAGACACGCAGAAGACGCAGATACGCAGCTCTCCGAAGCTAAGTGCCGGTCCCGGGCTTCTTTCGGCACAAACCGCTCTCAGGAGCTCCCTGCGCTCGCCACAATGCTCTGTGTGCGAAGAAGCCGCTTCTTCGCCTCCGGGAGAATCGGCGAGCGGCAGCTTCCCAAAGGCGAAGATGCAAGCTGCAGCACACAGGCACAGTGTGGGCAGCCTTCAGACTTAGAGAAAACAGTACTTTACCACTCTCCTGCCTTTTCCATGGTTATTCTATTGGAAAAGAACGAGTTTTGGACAACTACCTTTCATTCTTGCCAAACTCTTTGCAGACCCCCGTGCAAGCTTTAGAACAAGATTTTGGATGTTTTCTTTCCTGGCAGAGTTTCTCCTTGCAAGATATGCTGGAAAAGCTTTTTGCTGAGTGTAGAGCGGCAAGACACGCAGAAAACGCAGATACGCAGCTCTCCGAAGCTAAGTGCCGGTCCCGGGCTTCTTTCGGCACAAACCGCTCTCAGGAGCTCCCTGCGCTCGCCACAATGCTCTGTGTGCGAAGAAGCCGCTTCTTCGCCTCCGGGAGAATCGGCGAGCGGCAGCTTCCCAAAGGCGAAGATGCAAGCTGCAGCACACAGGCACAGTGTGGGCAGCCTTCAGACTTAGAGAAAACAGTACTTTACCACTCTCCTGCCTTTTCCATGGTTATTCTATTGGAAAAGAACGAGTTTTGGACAACTACCTTTCATTCTTACCAAACTCTTTGCAGACCCCCGTGCAAGCTTTAGAACAAGATTTTGGATGTTTTCTTTCCTGGCAGAGTTTCTCCTTGCAAGATATGGTGGAAAAGCTTTTTGCTGAGTGTAGAGCGGCAAGACACGCAGAAGACGCAGATACGCAGCTCTCCGAAGCTAAGTGCCGGTCCCGGGCTTCTTTCGGCACAAACCGCTCTCAGGAGCTCCCTGCGCTCGCCACAATGCTCTGTGTGCGAAGAAGCCGCTTCTTCGCCTCCGGGAGAATCGGCGAGCGGCAGCTTCCCAAAGGCGAAGATGCAAGCTGCAGCACACAGGCACAGTGTGGGCAGCCTTCAGACTTAGAGAAAACAGTACTTTACCACTCTCCTGCCTTTTCCATGGTTATTCTATTGGAAAAGAACGAGTTTTGGACAACTACCTTTCATTCTTACCAAACTCTTTGCAGACCCCCGTGCAAGCTTTAGAACAAGATTTTGGATGTTTTCTTTCCTGGCAGAGTTTCTCCTTGCAAGATATGGTGGAAAAGCTTTTTGCTGAGTGTAGAGCAGCAAGACACGCAGAAGACGCAGATACGCAGCTCTCCGAAGCTAAGTGCCGGTCCCGGGCTTCTTTCGGCACAAACCGCTCTCAGGAGCTCCCTGCGCTCGCCACAATGCTCTGTGTGCGAAGAAGCCGCTTCTTCGCCTCCGGGAGAATCGGCGAGCGGCAGCTTCCCAAAGGCGAAGATGCAAGCTGCAGCACACAGGCACAGTGTGGGCAGCATTCAGACTTAGAGAAAACAGTACTTTACCACTCTCCTGCCTTTTCCATGGTTATTCTATTGGAAAAGAACGAGTTTTGGACAACTACCTTTCATTCTTACCAAACTCTTTGCAGACCCCCGTGCAAGCTTTAGAACAAGATTTTGGATGTTTTCTTTCCTGGCAGAGTTTCTCCTTGCAAGATATGGTGGAAAAGCTTTTGGCTGAGTGTAGAGCGGCAAGACACGCAGAAGACGCAGATACGCAGCTCTCCGAAGCTAAGTGCCGGTCCCGGGCTTCTTTCGGCACAAACCGCTCTCAGGAGCTCCCTGCGCTCGCCACAATGCTCTGTGTGCGAAGAAGCCGCTTCTTCGCCTCCGGGAGAATCGGCGAGCGGCAGCTTCCCAAAGGCGAAGATGCAAGCTGCAGCACACAGGCACAGTGTGGGCAGCATTCAGACTTAGAGAAAACAGTACTTTACCACTCTCCTGCCTTTTCCATGGTTATTCTATTGGAAAAGAACGAGATTTGGACAACTACCTTTCATTCTTGCCAAACTCTTTGCAGACCCCCGTGCAAGCTTTAGAACAAGATTTTGGATGTTTTCTTTCCTGGCAGAGTTTCTCCTTGCAAGATATGGTGGAAAAGCTTTTGGCTGAGTGTAGAGCGGCAAGACACGCAGAAGACGCAGATACGCAGCTCTCCGAAGCTAAGTGCCGGTCCCGGGCTTCTTTCGGCACAAACAGCTCTCAGGAGCTCCCTGTGCTCGCCACAATGCTCTTTGTGCGAAGAAGCCGCTTCTTCGCCTCCGGGAGAATCGGCGAGCGGCAGCTTCCCAAAGGCGAAGATGCAAGCTGCAGCACGCAGGCACAGTGTGGGCAGCCTTCAGACTTAGAGAAAACAGTACTTTACCACTCTCCTGCCTTTTCCATGGTTATTCTATTGGAAAAGAACGAGTTTTGGACAACTACCTTTCATTCTTGCCAAACTCTTTGCAGACCCCCGTGCAAGCTTTAGAACAAGATTTTGGATGTTTTCTTTCCTGGCAGAGTTTCTCCTTGCAAGATATGGTGGAAAAGCTTTTGGCTGAGTGTAGAGCGGCAAGACACGCAGAAGACGCAGATACGCAGCTCTCCGAAGCTAAGTGCCGGTCCCGGGCTTCTTTCGGCACAAACCGCTCTCAGGAGCTCCCTGCGCTCGCCACAATGCTCTGTGTGCGAAGAAGCCGCTTCTTCGCCTCCGGGAGAATCAGCGAGCGGCAGCTTCCCAAAGGCGAAGATGCAAGCTGCAGCACGCAGGCACAGTGTGGGCAGCATTCAGACTTAGAGAAAACAGTACTTTACCACTCTCCTGCCTTTTCCATGGTTATTCTATTGGAAAAGAACGAGATTTGGACAACTACCTTTCATTCTTGCCAAACTCTTTGCAGACCCCCGTGCAAGCTTTAGAACAAGATTTTGGATGTTTTCTTTCCTGGCAGAGTTTCTCCTTGCAAGATATGGTGGAAAAGCTTTTTGCTGAGTGTAGAGCGGCAAGACACGCAGAAGACGCAGATACGCAGCTCTCCGAAGCTAAGTGCCGGTCCCGGGCTTCTTTCGGCACAAACCGCTCTCAGGAGCTCCCTGCGCTCGCCACAATGCTCTGTGTGCGAAGAAGCCGCTTCTTCGCCTCCGGGAGAATCGGCGAGCGGCAGCTTCCCAAAGGCGAAGATGCAAGCTGCAGCACACAGGCACAGTGTGGGCAGCCTTCAGACTTAGAGAAAACAGTACTTTACCACTCTCCTGCCTTTTCCATGGTTATTCTATTGGAAAAGAACGAGTTTTGGACAACTACCTTTCATTCTTGCCAAACTCTTTGCAGACCCCCGTGCAAGCTTTAGAACAAGATTTTGGATGTTTTCTTTCCTGGCAGAGTTTCTCCTTGCAAGATATGCTGGAAAAGCTTTTTGCTGAGTGTAGAGCGGCAAGACACGCAGAAAACGCAGATACGCAGCTCTCCGAAGCTAAGTGCCGGTCCCGGGCTTCTTTCGGCACAAACCGCTCTCAGGAGCTCCCTGCGCTCGCCACAATGCTCTGTGTGCGAAGAAGCCGCTTCTTCGCCTCCGGGAGAATCGGCGAGCGGCAGCTTCCCAAAGGCGAAGATGCAAGCTGCAGCACACAGGCACAGTGTGGGCAGCCTTCAGACTTAGAGAAAACAGTACTTTACCACTCTCCTGCCTTTTCCATGGTTATTCTATTGGAAAAGAACGAGTTTTGGACAACTACCTTTCATTCTTACCAAACTCTTTGCAGACCCCCGTGCAAGCTTTAGAACAAGATTTTGGATGTTTTCTTTCCTGGCAGAGTTTCTCCTTGCAAGATATGGTGGAAAAGCTTTTGGCTGAGTGTAGAGCGGCAAGACACGCAGAAGACGCAGATACGCAGCTCTCCGAAGCTAAGTGCCGGTCCCGGGCTTCTTTCGGCACAAACCGCTCTCAGGAGCTCCCTGCGCTCGCCACAATGCTCTGTGTGCGAAGAAGCCGCTTCTTCGCCTCCGGGAGAATCGGCGAGCGGCAGCTTCCCAAAGGCGAAGATGCAAGCTGCAGCACGCAGGCACAGTGTGGGCAGCATTCAGACTTAGAGAAAACAGTACTTTACCACTCTCCTGCCTTTTCCATGGTTATTCTATTGGAAAAGAACGAGTTTTGGACAACTACCTTTCATTCTTGCCAAACTCTTTGCAGACCCCCGTGCAAGCTTTAGAACAAGATTTTGGATGTTTTCTTTCCTGGCAGAGTTTCTCCTTGCAAGATATGGTGGAAAAGCTTTTTGCTGAGTGTAGAGCGGCAAGACACGCAGAAAACGCAGATACGCAGCTCTCCGAAGCTAAGTGCCGGTCCCGGGCTTCTTTCGGCACAAACCGCTCTCAGGAGCTCCCTGCGCTCGCCACAATGCTCTGTGTGCGAAGAAGCCGCTTCTTCGCCTCCGGGAGAATCGGCGAGCGGCAGCTTCCCAAAGGCGAAGATGCAAGCTGCAGCACACAGGCACAGTGTGGGCAGCCTTCAGACTTAGAGAAAACAGTACTTTACCACTCTCCTGCCTTTTCCATGGTTATTCTATTGGAAAAGAACGAGTTTTGGACAACTACCTTTCATTCTTACCAAACTCTTTGCAGACCCCCGTGCAAGCTTTAGAACAAGATTTTGGATGTTTTCTTTCCTGGCAGAGTTTCTCCTTGCAAGATATGGTGGAAAAGCTTTTGGCTGAGTGTAGAGCAGCAAGACACGCAGAAGACGCAGATACGCAGCTCTCCGAAGCTAAGTGCCGGTCCCGGGCTTCTTTCGGCACAAACCGCTCTCAGGAGCTCCCTGCGCTCGCCACAATGCTCTGTGTGCGAAGAAGCCGCTTCTTCGCGTCCGGGAGAATCGGCGAGCGGCAGCTTCCCAAAGGCGAAGATGCAAGCTGCAGCACGCAGGCACAGTGTGGGCAGCATTCAGACTTAGAGAAAACAGTACTTTACCACTCTCCTGCCTTTTCCATGGTTATTCTATTGGAAAAGAACGAGTTTTGGACAACTACCTTTCATTCTTGCCAAACTCTTTGCAGACCCCCGTGCAAGCTTTAGAACAAGATTTTGGATGTTTTCTTTCCTGGCAGAGTTTCTCCTTGCAAGATATGGTGGAAAAGCTTTTTGCTGAGTGTAGAGCGGCAAGACACGCAGAAGACGCAGATACGCAGCTCTCCGAAGCTAAGTGCCGGTCCCGGGCTTCTTTCGGCACAAACAGCTCTCAGGAGCTCCCTGCGCTCGCCACAATGCTCTTTGTGCGAAGAAGCCGCTTCTTCGCCTCCGGGAGAATCGGCGAGCGGCAGCTTCCCAAAGGCGAAGATGCAAGCTGCAGCACGCAGGCACAGTGTGGGCAGCCTTCAGACTTAGAGAAAACAGTACTTTACCACTCTCCTGCCTTTTCCATGGTTATTCTATTGGAAAAGAACGAGTTTTGGACAACTACCTTTCATTCTTGCCAAACTCTTTGCAGACCCCCGTGCAAGCTTTAGAACAAGATTTTGGATGTTTTCTTTCCTGGCAGAGTTTCTCCTTGCAAGATATGGTGGAAAAGCTTTTTGCTGAGTGTAGAGCGGCAAGACACGCAGAAGACGCAGATACGCAGCTCTCCGAAGCTAAGTGCCGGTCCCGGGCTTCTTTCGGCACAAACCGCTCTCAGGAGCTCCCTGCGCTCGCCACAATGCTCTGTGTGCGAAGAAGCCGCTTCTTCGCCTCCGGGAGAATCGGCGAGCGGCAGCTTCCCAAAGGCGAAGATGCAAGCTGCAGCACACAGGCACAGTGTGGGCAGCATTCAGACTTAGAGAAAACAGTACTTTACCACTCTCCTGCCTTTTCCATGGTTATTCTATTGGAAAAGAACGAGATTTGGACAACTACCTTTCATTCTTGCCAAACTCTTTGCAGACCCCCGTGCAAGCTTTAGAACAAGATTTTGGATGTTTTCTTTCCTGGCAGAGTTTCTCCTTGCAAGATATGGTGGAAAAGCTTTTGGCTGAGTGTAGAGCGGCAAGACACGCAGAAGACGCAGATACGCAGCTCTCCGAAGCTAAGTGCCGGTCCCGGGCTTCTTTCGGCACAAACCGCTCTCAGGAGCTCCCTGCGCTCGCCACAATGCTCTGTGTGCGAAGAAGCCGCTTCTTCGCCTCCGGGAGAATCGGCGAGCGGCAGCTTCCCAAAGGCGAAGATGCAAGCTGCAGCACACAGGCACAGTGTGGGCAGCCTTCAGACTTAGAGAAAACAGTACTTTACCACTCTCCTGCCTTTTCCATGGTTATTCTATTGGAAAAGAACGAGTTTTGGACAACTACCTTTCATTCTTGCCAAACTCTTTGCAGACCCCCGTGCAAGCTTTAGAACAAGATTTTGGATGTTTTCTTTCCTGGCAGAGTTTCTCCTTGCAAGATATGGTGGAAAAGCTTTTTGCTGAGTGTAGAGCGGCAAGACACGCAGAAAACGCAGATACGCAGCTCTCCGAAGCTAAGTGCCGGTCCCGGGCTTCTTTCGGCACAAACCGCTCTCAGGAGCTCCCTGCGCTCGCCACAATGCTCTGTGTGCGAAGAAGCCGCTTCTTCGCCTCCGGGAGAATCGGCGAGCGGCAGCTTCCCAAAGGCGAAGATGCAAGCTGCAGCACACAGGCACAGTGTGGGCAGCCTTCAGACTTAGAGAAAACAGTACTTTACCACTCTCCTGCCTTTTCCATGGTTATTCTATTGGAAAAGAACGAGTTTTGGACAACTACCTTTCATTCTTGCCAAACTCTTTGCAGACCCCCGTGCAAGCTTTAGAACAAGATTTTGGATGTTTTCTTTCCTGGCAGAGTTTCTCCTTGCAAGATATGGTGGAAAAGCTTTTGGCTGAGTGTAGAGCGGCAAGACACGCAGAAGACGCAGATACGCAGCTCTCCGAAGCTAAGTGCCGGTCCCGGGCTTCTTTCGGCACAAACCGCTCTCAGGAGCTCCCTGCGCTCGCCACAATGCTCTGTGTGCGAAGAAGCCGCTTCTTCGCCTCCGGGAGAATCGGCGAGCGGCAGCTTCCCAAAGGCGAAGATGCAAGCTGCAGCACGCAGGCACAGTGTGGGCAGCATTCAGACTTAGAGAAAACAGTACTTTACCACTCTCCTGCCTTTTCCATGGTTATTCTATTGGAAAAGAACGAGTTTTGGACAACTACCTTTCATTCTTGCCAAACTCTTTGCAGACCCCCGTGCAAGCTTTAGAACAAGATTTTGGATGTTTTCTTTCCTGGCAGAGTTTCTCCTTGCAAGATATGGTGGAAAAGCTTTTTGCTGAGTGTAGAGCGGCAAGACACGCAGAAGACGCAGATACGCAGCTCTCCGAAGCTAAGTGCCGGTCCCGGGCTTCTTTCGGCACAAACAGCTCTCAGGAGCTCCCTGCGCTCGCCACAATGCTCTTTGTGCGAAGAAGCCGCTTCTTCGCCTCCGGGAGAATCGGCGAGCGGCAGCTTCCCAAAGGCGAAGATGCAAGCTGCAGCACGCAGGCACAGTGTGGGCAGCCTTCAGACTTAGAGAAAACAGTACTTTACCACTCTCCTGCCTTTTCCATGGTTATTCTATTGGAAAAGAACGAGTTTTGGACAACTACCTTTCATTCTTGCCAAACTCTTTGCAGACCCCCGTGCAAGCTTTAGAACAAGATTTTGGATGTTTTCTTTCCTGGCAGAGTTTCTCCTTGCAAGATATGGTGGAAAAGCTTTTTGCTGAGTGTAGAGCGGCAAGACACGCAGAAGACGCAGATACGCAGCTCTCCGAAGCTAAGTGCCGGTCCCGGGCTTCTTTCGGCACAAACCGCTCTCAGGAGCTCCCTGCACTCGCCACAATGCTCTGTGTGCGAAGAAGCCGCTTCTTCGCCTCCGGGAGAATCGGCGAGCGGCAGCTTCCCAAAGGCGAAGATGCAAGCTGTAGCACACAGGCACAGTGTGGGCAGCCTTCAGACTTAGAGAAAACAGTACTTTACCACTCTCCTGCCTTTTCCATGGTTATTCTATTGGAAAAGAACGAGTTTTGGACAACTACCTTTCATTCTTGCCAAACTCTTTGCAGACCCCCGTGCAAGCTTTAGAACAAGATTTTGGATGTTTTCTTTCCTGGCAGAGTTTCTCCTTGCAAGATATGCTGGAAAAGCTTTTTGCTGAGTGTAGAGCGGCAAGACACGCAGAAGACGCAGATACGCAGCTCTCCGAAGCTAAGTGCCGGTCCCGGGCTTCTTTCGGCACAAACCGCTCTCAGGAGCTCCCTGCGCTCGCCACAATGCTCTGTGTGCGAAGAAGCCGCTTCTTCGCCTCCGGGAGAATCGGCGAGCGGCAGCTTCCCAAAGGCGAAGATGCAAGCTGCAGCACACAGGCACAGTGTGGGCAGCCTTCAGACTTAGAGAAAACAGTACTTTACCACTCTCCTGCCTTTTCCATGGTTATTCTATTGGAAAAGAACGAGTTTTGGACAACTACCTTTCATTCTTGCCAAACTCTTTGCAGACCCCCGTGCAAGCTTTAGAACAAGATTTTGGATGTTTTCTTTCCTGGCAGAGTTTCTCCTTGCAAGATATGGTGGAAAAGCTTTTTGCTGAGTGTAGAGCGGCAAGACACGCAGAAGACGCAGATACGCAGCTCTCCGAAGCTAAGTGCCGGTCCCGGGCTTCTTTCGGCACAAACCGCTCTCAGGAGCTCCCTGCGCTCGCCACAATGCTCTGTGTGCGAAGAAGCCGCTTCTTCGCCTCCGGGAGAATCAGCGAGCGGCAGCTTCCCAAAGGCGAAGATGCAAGCTGCAGCACACAGGCACAGTGTGGGCAGCCTTCAGACTTAGAGAAAACAGTACTTTACCACTCTCCTGCCTTTTCCATGGTTATTCTATTGGAAAAGAACGAGTTTTGGACAACTACCTTTCATTCTTGCCAAACTCTTTGCAGACCCCCGTGCAAGCTTTAGAACAAGATTTTGGATGTTTTCTTTCCTGGCAGAGTTTCTCCTTGCAAGATATGGTGGAAAAGCTTTTTGCTGAGTGTAGAGCGGCAAGACACGCAGAAGACGCAGATACGCAGCTCTCCGAAGCTAAGTGCCGGTCCCGGGCTTCTTTCGGCACAAACCGCTCTCAGGAGCTCCCTGCACTCGCCACAATGCTCTGTGTGCGAAGAAGCCGCTTCTTCGCCTCCGGGAGAATCGGCGAGCGGCAGCTTCCCAAAGGCGAAGATGCAAGCTGCAGCACACAGGCACAGTGTGGGCAGCCTTCAGACTTAGAGAAAACAGTACTTTACCACTCTCCTGCCTTTTCCATGGTTATTCTATTGGAAAAGAACGAGTTTTGGACAACTACCTTTCATTCTTGCCAAACTCTTTGCAGACCCCCGTGCAAGCTTTAGAACAAGATTTTGGATGTTTTCTTTCCTGGCAGAGTTTCTCCTTGCAAGATATGGTGGAAAAGCTTTTTGCTGAGTGTAGAGCGGCAAGACACGCAGAAGACGCAGATACGCAGCTCTCCGAAGCTAAGTGCCGGTCCCGGGCTTCTTTCGGCACAAACCGCTCTCAGGAGCTCCCTGCGCTCGCCACAATGCTCTGTGTGCGAAGAAGCCGCTTCTTCGCCTCCGGGAGAATCAGCGAGCGGCAGCTTCCCAAAGGCGAAGATGCAAGCTGCAGCACGCAGGCACAGTGTGGGCAGCATTCAGACTTAGAGAAAACAGTACTTTACCACTCTCCTGCCTTTTCCATGGTTATTCTATTGGAAAAGAACGAGATTTGGACAACTACCTTTCATTCTTGCCAAACTCTTTGCAGACCCCCGTGCAAGCTTTAGAACAAGATTTTGGATGTTTTCTTTCCTGGCAGAGTTTCTCCTTGCAAGATATGGTGGAAAAGCTTTTTGCTGAGTGTAGAGCGGCAAGACACGCAGAAGACGCAGATACGCAGCTCTCCGAAGCTAAGTGCCGGTCCCGGGCTTCTTTCGGCACAAACCGCTCTCAGGAGCTCCCTGCGCTCGCCACAATGCTCTGTGTGCGAAGAAGCCGCTTCTTCGCCTCCGGGAGAATCGGCGAGCGGCAGCTTCCCAAAGGCGAAGATGCAAGCTGCAGCACACAGGCACAGTGTGGGCAGCCTTCAGACTTAGAGAAAACAGTACTTTACCACTCTCCTGCCTTTTCCATGGTTATTCTATTGGAAAAGAACGAGTTTTGGACAACTACCTTTCATTCTTGCCAAACTCTTTGCAGACCCCCGTGCAAGCTTTAGAACAAGATTTTGGATGTTTTCTTTCCTGGCAGAGTTTCTCCTTGCAAGATATGCTGGAAAAGCTTTTTGCTGAGTGTAGAGCGGCAAGACACGCAGAAAACGCAGATACGCAGCTCTCCGAAGCTAAGTGCCGGTCCCGGGCTTCTTTCGGCACAAACCGCTCTCAGGAGCTCCCTGCGCTCGCCACAATGCTCTGTGTGCGAAGAAGCCGCTTCTTCGCCTCCGGGAGAATCGGCGAGCGGCAGCTTCCCAAAGGCGAAGATGCAAGCTGCAGCACACAGGCACAGTGTGGGCAGCCTTCAGACTTAGAGAAAACAGTACTTTACCACTCTCCTGCCTTTTCCATGGTTATTCTATTGGAAAAGAACGAGTTTTGGACAACTACCTTTCATTCTTACCAAACTCTTTGCAGACCCCCGTGCAAGCTTTAGAACAAGATTTTGGATGTTTTCTTTCCTGGCAGAGTTTCTCCTTGCAAGATATGGTGGAAAAGCTTTTGGCTGAGTGTAGAGCGGCAAGACACGCAGTAGACGCAGATACGCAGCTCTCCGGAGCTAAGTGCCGGTCCCGGGCTTCTTTCGGCACAAACCGCTCTCAGGAGCTCCCTGCGCTCGCCACAATGCTCTGTGTGCGAAGAAGCCGCTTCTTCGCGTCCGGGAGAATCGGCGAGCGGCAGCTTCCCAAAGGCGAAGATGCAAGCTGCAGCACGCAGGCACAGTGTGGGCAGCATTCAGACTTAGAGAAAACAGTACTTTACCACTCTCCTGCCTTTTCCATGGTTATTCTATTGGAAAAGAACGAGTTTTGGACAACTACCTTTCATTCTTGCCAAACTCTTTGCAGACCCCCGTGCAAGCTTTAGAACAAGATTTTGGATGTTTTCTTTCCTGGCAGAGTTTCTCCTTGCAAGATATGGTGGAAAAGCTTTTTGCTGAGTGTAGAGCGGCAAGACACGCAGAAGACGCAGATACGCAGCTCTCCGAAGCTAAGTGCCGGTCCCGGGCTTCTTTCGGCACAAACAGCTCTCAGGAGCTCCCTGCGCTCGCCACAATGCTCTTTGTGCGAAGAAGCCGCTTCTTCGCCTCCGGGAGAATCGGCGAGCGGCAGCTTCCCAAAGGCGAAGATGCAAGCTGCAGCACGCAGGCACAGTGTGGGCAGCCTTCAGACTTAGAGAAAACAGTACTTTACCACTCTCCTGCCTTTTCCATGGTTATTCTATTGGAAAAGAACGAGTTTTGGACAACTACCTTTCATTCTTGCCAAACTCTTTGCAGACCCCCGTGCAAGCTTTAGAACAAGATTTTGGATGTTTTCTTTCCTGGCAGAGTTTCTCCTTGCAAGATATGGTGGAAAAGCTTTTTGCTGAGTGTAGAGCGGCAAGACACGCAGAAGACGCAGATACGCAGCTCTCCGAAGCTAAGTGCCGGTCCCGGGCTTCTTTCGGCACAAACCGCTCTCAGGAGCTCCCTGCGCTCGCCACAATGCTCTGTGTGCGAAGAAGCCGCTTCTTCGCCTCCGGGAGAATCGGCGAGCGGCAGCTTCCCAAAGGCGAAGATGCAAGCTGCAGCACACAGGCACAGTGTGGGCAGCATTCAGACTTAGAGAAAACAGTACTTTACCACTCTCCTGCCTTTTCCATGGTTATTCTATTGGAAAAGAACGAGATTTGGACAACTACCTTTCATTCTTGCCAAACTCTTTGCAGACCCCCGTGCAAGCTTTAGAACAAGATTTTGGATGTTTTCTTTCCTGGCAGAGTTTCTCCTTGCAAGATATGGTGGAAAAGCTTTTGGCTGAGTGTAGAGCGGCAAGACACGCAGAAGACGCAGATACGCAGCTCTCCGAAGCTAAGTGCCGGTCCCGGGCTTCTTTCGGCACAAACCGCTCTCAGGAGCTCCCTGCGCTCGCCACAATGCTCTGTGTGCGAAGAAGCCGCTTCTTCGCCTCCGGGAGAATCGGCGAGCGGCAGCTTCCCAAAGGCGAAGATGCAAGCTGCAGCACACAGGCACAGTGTGGGCAGCCTTCAGACTTAGAGAAAACAGTACTTTACCACTCTCCTGCCTTTTCCATGGTTATTCTATTGGAAAAGAACGAGTTTTGGACAACTACCTTTCATTCTTGCCAAACTCTTTGCAGACCCCCGTGCAAGCTTTAGAACAAGATTTTGGATGTTTTCTTTCCTGGCAGAGTTTCTCCTTGCAAGATATGGTGGAAAAGCTTTTTGCTGAGTGTAGAGCGGCAAGACACGCAGAAAACGCAGATACGCAGCTCTCCGAAGCTAAGTGCCGGTCCCGGGCTTCTTTCGGCACAAACCGCTCTCAGGAGCTCCCTGCGCTCGCCACAATGCTCTGTGTGCGAAGAAGCCGCTTCTTCGCCTCCGGGAGAATCGGCGAGCGGCAGCTTCCCAAAGGCGAAGATGCAAGCTGCAGCACACAGGCACAGTGTGGGCAGCCTTCAGACTTAGAGAAAACAGTACTTTACCACTCTCCTGCCTTTTCCATGGTTATTCTATTGGAAAAGAACGAGTTTTGGACAACTACCTTTCATTCTTGCCAAACTCTTTGCAGACCCCCGTGCAAGCTTTAGAACAAGATTTTGGATGTTTTCTTTCCTGGCAGAGTTTCTCCTTGCAAGATATGGTGGAAAAGCTTTTGGCTGAGTGTAGAGCGGCAAGACACGCAGAAGACGCAGATACGCAGCTCTCCGAAGCTAAGTGCCGGTCCCGGGCTTCTTTCGGCACAAACCGCTCTCAGGAGCTCCCTGCGCTCGCCACAATGCTCTGTGTGCGAAGAAGCCGCTTCTTCGCCTCCGGGAGAATCGGCGAGCGGCAGCTTCCCAAAGGCGAAGATGCAAGCTGCAGCACGCAGGCACAGTGTGGGCAGCATTCAGACTTAGAGAAAACAGTACTTTACCACTCTCCTGCCTTTTCCATGGTTATTCTATTGGAAAAGAACGAGTTTTGGACAACTACCTTTCATTCTTGCCAAACTCTTTGCAGACCCCCGTGCAAGCTTTAGAACAAGATTTTGGATGTTTTCTTTCCTGGCAGAGTTTCTCCTTGCAAGATATGGTGGAAAAGCTTTTTGCTGAGTGTAGAGCGGCAAGACACGCAGAAGACGCAGATACGCAGCTCTCCGAAGCTAAGTGCCGGTCCCGGGCTTCTTTCGGCACAAACAGCTCTCAGGAGCTCCCTGCGCTCGCCACAATGCTCTTTGTGCGAAGAAGCCGCTTCTTCGCCTCCGGGAGAATCGGCGAGCGGCAGCTTCCCAAAGGCGAAGATGCAAGCTGCAGCACGCAGGCACAGTGTGGGCAGCCTTCAGACTTAGAGAAAACAGTACTTTACCACTCTCCTGCCTTTTCCATGGTTATTCTATTGGAAAAGAACGAGTTTTGGACAACTACCTTTCATTCTTGCCAAACTCTTTGCAGACCCCCGTGCAAGCTTTAGAACAAGATTTTGGATGTTTTCTTTCCTGGCAGAGTTTCTCCTTGCAAGATATGGTGGAAAAGCTTTTTGCTGAGTGTAGAGCGGCAAGACACGCAGAAGACGCAGATACGCAGCTCTCCGAAGCTAAGTGCCGGTCCCGGGCTTCTTTCGGCACAAACCGCTCTCAGGAGCTCCCTGCACTCGCCACAATGCTCTGTGTGCGAAGAAGCCGCTTCTTCGCCTCCGGGAGAATCGGCGAGCGGCAGCTTCCCAAAGGCGAAGATGCAAGCTGTAGCACACAGGCACAGTGTGGGCAGCCTTCAGACTTAGAGAAAACAGTACTTTACCACTCTCCTGCCTTTTCCATGGTTATTCTATTGGAAAAGAACGAGTTTTGGACAACTACCTTTCATTCTTGCCAAACTCTTTGCAGACCCCCGTGCAAGCTTTAGAACAAGATTTTGGATGTTTTCTTTCCTGGCAGAGTTTCTCCTTGCAAGATATGCTGGAAAAGCTTTTTGCTGAGTGTAGAGCGGCAAGACACGCAGAAGACGCAGATACGCAGCTCTCCGAAGCTAAGTGCCGGTCCCGGGCTTCTTTCGGCACAAACCGCTCTCAGGAGCTCCCTGCGCTCGCCACAATGCTCTGTGTGCGAAGAAGCCGCTTCTTCGCCTCCGGGAGAATCGGCGAGCGGCAGCTTCCCAAAGGCGAAGATGCAAGCTGCAGCACACAGGCACAGTGTGGGCAGCCTTCAGACTTAGAGAAAACAGTACTTTACCACTCTCCTGCCTTTTCCATGGTTATTCTATTGGAAAAGAACGAGTTTTGGACAACTACCTTTCATTCTTGCCAAACTCTTTGCAGACCCCCGTGCAAGCTTTAGAACAAGATTTTGGATGTTTTCTTTCCTGGCAGAGTTTCTCCTTGCAAGATATGCTGGAAAAGCTTTTTGCTGAGTGTAGAGCGGCAAGACACGCAGAAGACGCAGATACGCAGCTCTCCGAAGCTAAGTGCCGGTCCCGGGCTTCTTTCGGCACAAACCGCTCTCAGGAGCTCCCTGCGCTCGCCACAATGCTCTGTGTGCGAAGAAGCCGCTTCTTCGCCTCCGGGAGAATCAGCGAGCGGCAGCTTCCCAAAGGCGAAGATGCAAGCTGCAGCACACAGGCACAGTGTGGGCAGCCTTCAGACTTAGAGAAAACAGTACTTTACCACTCTCCTGCCTTTTCCATGGTTATTCTATTGGAAAAGAACGAGTTTTGGACAACTACCTTTCATTCTTGCCAAACTCTTTGCAGACCCCCGTGCAAGCTTTAGAACAAGATTTTGGATGTTTTCTTTCCTGGCAGAGTTTCTCCTTGCAAGATATGGTGGAAAAGCTTTTTGCTGAGTGTAGAGCGGCAAGACACGCAGAAGACGCAGATACGCAGCTCTCCGAAGCTAAGTGCCGGTCCCGGGCTTCTTTCGGCACAAACCGCTCTCAGGAGCTCCCTGCACTCGCCACAATGCTCTGTGTGCGAAGAAGCCGCTTCTTCGCCTCCGGGAGAATCGGCGAGCGGCAGCTTCCCAAAGGCGAAGATGCAAGCTGCAGCACACAGGCACAGTGTGGGCAGCCTTCAGACTTAGAGAAAACAGTACTTTACCACTCTCCTGCCTTTTCCATGGTTATTCTATTGGAAAAGAACGAGTTTTGGACAACTACCTTTCATTCTTGCCAAACTCTTTGCAGACCCCCGTGCAAGCTTTAGAACAAGATTTTGGATGTTTTCTTTCCTGGCAGAGTTTCTCCTTGCAAGATATGGTGGAAAAGCTTTTTGCTGAGTGTAGAGCGGCAAGACACGCAGAAGACGCAGATACGCAGCTCTCCGAAGCTAAGTGCCGGTCCCGGGCTTCTTTCGGCACAAACCGCTCTCAGGAGCTCCCTGCGCTCGCCACAATGCTCTGTGTGCGAAGAAGCCGCTTCTTCGCCTCCGGGAGAATCGGCGAGCGGCAGCTTCCCAAAGGCGAAGATGCAAGCTGCAGCACACAGGCACAGTGTGGGCAGCCTTCAGACTTAGAGAAAACAGTACTTTACCACTCTCCTGCCTTTTCCATGGTTATTCTATTGGAAAAGAACGAGTTTTGGACAACTACCTTTCATTCTTGCCAAACTCTTTGCAGACCCCCGTGCAAGCTTTAGAACAAGATTTTGGATGTTTTCTTTCCTGGCAGAGTTTCTCCTTGCAAGATATGGTGGAAAAGCTTTTTGCTGAGTGTAGAGCGGCAAGACACGCAGAAGACGCAGATACGCAGCTCTCCGAAGCTAAGTGCCGGTCCCGGGCTTCTTTCGGCACAAACCGCTCTCAGGAGCTCCCTGCGCTCGCCACAATGCTCTGTGTGCGAAGAAGCCGCTTCTTCGCCTCCGGGAGAATCAGCGAGCGGCAGCTTCCCAAAGGCGAAGATGCAAGCTGCAGCACACAGGCACAGTGTGGGCAGCCTTCAGACTTAGAGAAAACAGTACTTTACCACTCTCCTGCCTTTTCCATGGTTATTCTATTGGAAAAGAACGAGTTTTGGACAACTACCTTTCATTCTTGCCAAACTCTTTGCAGACCCCCGTGCAAGCTTTAGAACAAGATTTTGGATGTTTTCTTTCCTGGCAGAGTTTCTCCTTGCAAGATATGGTGGAAAAGCTTTTTGCTGAGTGTAGAGCGGCAAGACACGCAGAAAACGCAGATACGCAGCTCTCCGAAGCTAAGTGCCGGTCCCGGGCTTCTTTCGGCACAAACCGCTCTCAGGAGCTCCCTGCGCTCGCCACAATGCTCTGTGTGCGAAGAAGCCGCTTCTTCGCCTCCGGGAGAATCGGCGAGCAGCAGCTTCCCAAAGGCGAAGATGCAAGCTGCAGCACACAGGCACAGTGTGGGCAGCCTTCAGACTTAGAGAAAACAGTACTTTACCACTCTCCTGCCTTTTCCATGGTTATTCTATTGGAAAAGAACGAGTTTTGGACAACTACCTTTCATTCTTGCCAAACTCTTTGCAGACCCCCGTGCAAGCTTTAGAACAAGATTTTGGATGTTTTCATTCCTGGCAGAGTTTCTCCTTGCAAGATATGGTGGAAAAGCTTTTTGCTGAGTGTAGAGCGGCAAGACACGCAGAAGACGCAGATACGCAGCTCTCCGAAGCTAAGTGCCGGTCCCGGGCTTCTTTCGGCACAAACCGCTCTCAGGAGCTCCCTGCGCTCGCCACAATGCTCTGTGTGCGAAGAAGCCGCTTCTTCGCCTCCGGGAGAATCGGCGAGCGGCAGCTTCCCAAAGGCGAAGATGCAAGCTGCAGCACACAGGCACAGTGTGGGCAGCCTTCAGACTTAGAGAAAACAGTACTTTACCACTCTCCTGCCTTTTCCATTTTTATTCTATTGGAAAAGAACGAGTTTTGGACAACTACCTTTCATTCTTGCCAAACTCTTTGCAGACCCCCGTGCAAGCTTTAGAACAAGATTTTGGATGTTTTCTTTCCTGGCAGAGTTTCTCCTTGCAAGATATGGTGGAAAAGCTTTTTGCTGAGTGTAGAGCGGCAAGACACGCAGAAAACGCAGATACGCAGCTCTCCGAAGCTAAGTGCCGGTCCCGGGCTTCTTTCGGCACAAACCGCTCTCAGGAGCTCCCTGCGCTCGCCACAATGCTCTGTGTGCGAAGAAGCCGCTTCTTCGCCTCCGGGAGAATCGGCGAGCGGCAGCTTCCCAAAGGCGAAGATGCAAGCTGCAGCACACAGGCACAGTGTGGGCAGCCTTCAGACTTAGAGAAAACAGTACTTTACCACTCTCCTGCCTTTTCCATGGTTATTCTATTGGAAAAGAACGAGTTTTGGACAACTACCTTTCATTCTTGCCAAACTCTTTGCAGACCCCCGTGCAAGCTTTAGAACAAGATTTTGGATGTTTTCTTTCCTGGCAGAGTTTCTCCTTGCAAGATATGGTGGAAAAGCTTTTTGCTGAGTGTAGAGCGGCAAGACACGCAGAAGACGCAGATACGCAGCTCTCCGAAGCTAAGTGCCGGTCCCGGGCTTCTTTCGGCACAAACCGCTCTCAGGAGCTCCCTGCGCTCGCCACAATGCTCTGTGTGCGAAGAAGCCGCTTCTTCGCCTCCGGGAGAATCGGCGAGCGGCAGCTTCCCAAAGGCGAAGATGCAAGCTGTAGCACGCAGGCACAGTGTGGGCAGCCTTCAGACTTAGAGAAAACAGTACTTTACCACTCTCCTGCCTTTTCCATGGTTATTCTATTGGAAAAGAACGAGTTTTGGACAACTACCTTTCATTCTTGCCAAACTCTTTGCAGACCCCCGTGCAAGCTTTAGAACAAGATTTTGGATGTTTTCTTTCCTGGCAGAGTTTCTCCTTGCAAGATATGGTGGAAAAGCTTTTGGCTGAGTGTAGAGCGGCAAGACACGCAGAAGACGCAGATACGCAGCTCTCCGAAGCTAAGTGCCGGTCCCGGGCTTCTTTCGGCACAAACCGCTCTCAGGAGCTCCCTGCGCTCGCCACAATGCTCTGTGTGCGAAGAAGCCGCTTCTTCGCCTCCGGGAGAATCGGCGAGCGGCAGCTTCCCAAAGGCGAAGATGCAAGCTGCAGCACGCAGGCACAGTGTGGGCAGCATTCAGACTTAGAGAAAACAGTACTTTACCACTCTCCTGCCTTTTCCATGGTTATTCTATTGGAAAAGAACGAGATTTGGACAACTACCTTTCATTCTTGCCAAACTCTTTGCAGACCCCCGTGCAAGCTTTAGAACAAGATTTTGGATGTTTTCTTTCCTGGCAGAGTTTCTCCTTGCAAGATATGGTGGAAAAGCTTTTTGCTGAGTGTAGAGCGGCAAGACACGCAGAAGACGCAGATACGCAGCTCTCCGAAGCTAAGTGCCGGTCCCGGGCTTCTTTCGGCACAAACCGCTCTCAGGAGCTCCCTGCGCTCGCCACAATGCTCTGTGTGCGAAGAAGCCGCTTCTTCGCCTCCGGGAGAATCGGCGAGCGGCAGCTTCCCAAAGGCGAAGATGCAAGCTGCAGCACGCAGGCACAGTGTGGGCAGCCTTCAGACTTAGAGAAAACAGTACTTTACCACTCTCCTGCCTTTTCCATGGTTATTCTATTGGAAAAGAACGAGTTTTGGACAACTACCTTTCATTCTTGCCAAACTCTTTGCAGACCCCCGTGCAAGCTTTAGAACAAGATTTTGGATGTTTTCTTTCCTGGCAGAGTTTCTCCTTGCAAGATATGGTGGAAAAGCTTTTTGCTGAGTGTAGAGCGGCAAGACACGCAGAAGACGCAGATACGCAGCTCTCCGAAGCTAAGTGCCGGTCCCGGGCTTCTTTCGGCACAAACCGCTCTCAGGAGCTCCCTGCGCTCGCCACAATGCTCTGTGTGCGAAGAAGCCGCTTCTTCGCCTCCGGGAGAATCGGCGAGCGGCAGCTTCCCAAAGGCGAAGATGCAAGCTGCAGCACGCAGGCACAGTGTGGGCAGCCTTCAGACTTAGAGAAAACAGTACTTTACCACTCTCCTGCCTTTTCCATGGTTATTCTATTGGAAAAGAACGAGTTTTGGACAACTACCTTTCATTCTTGCCAAACTCTTTGCAGACCCCCGTGCAAGCTTTAGAACAAGATTTTGGATGTTTTCTTTCCTGGCAGAGTTTCTCCTTGCAAGATATGGTGGAAAAGCTTTTTGCTGAGTGTAGAGCGGCAAGACACGCAGAAGACGCAGATACGCAGCTCTCCGAAGCTAAGTGCCGGTCCCGGGCTTCTTTCGGCACAAACCGCTCTCAGGAGCTCCCTGCACTCGCCACAATGCTCTGTGTGCGAAGAAGCCGCTTCTTCGCCTCCGGGAGAATCGGCGAGCGGCAGCTTCCCAAAGGCGAAGATGCAAGCTGCAGCACACAGGCACAGTGTGGGCAGCCTTCAGACTTAGAGAAAACAGTACTTTACCACTCTCCTGCCTTTTCCATGGTTATTCTATTGGAAAAGAACGAGTTTTGGACAACTACCTTTCATTCTTGCCAAACTCTTTGCAGACCCCCGTGCAAGCTTTAGAACAAGATTTTGGATGTTTTCTTTCCTGGCAGAGTTTCTCCTTGCAAGATATGGTGGAAAAGCTTTTTGCTGAGTGTAGAGCGGCAAGACACGCAGAAGACGCAGATACGCAGCTCTCCGAAGCTAAGTGCCGGTCCCGGGCTTCTTTCGGCACAAACCGCTCTCAGGAGCTCCCTGCGCTCGCCACAATGCTCTGTGTGCGAAGAAGCCGCTTCTTCGCCTCCGGGAGAATCGGCGAGCGGCAGCTTCCCAAAGGCGAAGATGCAAGCTGCAGCACACAGGCACAGTGTGGGCAGCCTTCAGACTTAGAGAAAACAGTACTTTACCACTCTCCTGCCTTTTCCATGGTTATTCTATTGGAAAAGAACGAGTTTTGGACAACTACCTTTCATTCTTGCCAAACTCTTTGCAGACCCCCGTGCAAGCTTTAGAACAAGATTTTGGATGTTTTCTTTCCTGGCAGAGTTTCTCCTTGCAAGATATGGTGGAAAAGCTTTTTGCTGAGTGTAGAGCGGCAAGACACGCAGAAGACGCAGATACGCAGCTCTCCGAAGCTAAGTGCCGGTCCCGGGCTTCTTTCGGCACAAACCGCTCTCAGGAGCTCCCTGCGCTCGCCACAATGCTCTGTGTGCGAAGAAGCCGCTTCTTCGCCTCCGGGAGAATCAGCGAGCGGCAGCTTCCCAAAGGCGAAGATGCAAGCTGCAGCACACAGGCACAGTGTGGGCAGCCTTCAGACTTAGAGAAAACAGTACTTTACCACTCTCCTGCCTTTTCCATGGTTATTCTATTGGAAAAGAACGAGTTTTGGACAACTACCTTTCATTCTTGCCAAACTCTTTGCAGACCCCCGTGCAAGCTTTAGAACAAGATTTTGGATGTTTTCTTTCCTGGCAGAGTTTCTCCTTGCAAGATATGGTGGAAAAGCTTTTTGCTGAGTGTAGAGCGGCAAGACACGCAGAAAACGCAGATACGCAGCTCTCCGAAGCTAAGTGCCGGTCCCGGGCTTCTTTCGGCACAAACCGCTCTCAGGAGCTCCCTGCGCTCGCCACAATGCTCTGTGTGCGAAGAAGCCGCTTCTTCGCCTCCGGGAGAATCGGCGAGCAGCAGCTTCCCAAAGGCGAAGATGCAAGCTGCAGCACACAGGCACAGTGTGGGCAGCCTTCAGACTTAGAGAAAACAGTACTTTACCACTCTCCTGCCTTTTCCATGGTTATTCTATTGGAAAAGAACGAGTTTTGGACAACTACCTTTCATTCTTGCCAAACTCTTTGCAGACCCCCGTGCAAGCTTTAGAACAAGATTTTGGATGTTTTCATTCCTGGCAGAGTTTCTCCTTGCAAGATATGGTGGAAAAGCTTTTTGCTGAGTGTAGAGCGGCAAGACACGCAGAAGACGCAGATACGCAGCTCTCCGAAGCTAAGTGCCGGTCCCGGGCTTCTTTCGGCACAAACCGCTCTCAGGAGCTCCCTGCGCTCGCCACAATGCTCTGTGTGCGAAGAAGCCGCTTCTTCGCCTCCGGGAGAATCGGCGAGCGGCAGCTTCCCAAAGGCGAAGATGCAAGCTGCAGCACACAGGCACAGTGTGGGCAGCCTTCAGACTTAGAGAAAACAGTACTTTACCACTCTCCTGCCTTTTCCATTTTTATTCTATTGGAAAAGAACGAGTTTTGGACAACTACCTTTCATTCTTGCCAAACTCTTTGCAGACCCCCGTGCAAGCTTTAGAACAAGATTTTGGATGTTTTCTTTCCTGGCAGAGTTTCTCCTTGCAAGATATGGTGGAAAAGCTTTTTGCTGAGTGTAGAGCGGCAAGACACGCAGAAAACGCAGATACGCAGCTCTCCGAAGCTAAGTGCCGGTCCCGGGCTTCTTTCGGCACAAACCGCTCTCAGGAGCTCCCTGCGCTCGCCACAATGCTCTGTGTGCGAAGAAGCCGCTTCTTCGCCTCCGGGAGAATCGGCGAGCGGCAGCTTCCCAAAGGCGAAGATGCAAGCTGCAGCACACAGGCACAGTGTGGGCAGCCTTCAGACTTAGAGAAAACAGTACTTTACCACTCTCCTGCCTTTTCCATGGTTATTCTATTGGAAAAGAACGAGTTTTGGACAACTACCTTTCATTCTTGCCAAACTCTTTGCAGACCCCCGTGCAAGCTTTAGAACAAGATTTTGGATGTTTTCTTTCCTGGCAGAGTTTCTCCTTGCAAGATATGGTGGAAAAGCTTTTTGCTGAGTGTAGAGCGGCAAGACACGCAGAAGACGCAGATACGCAGCTCTCCGAAGCTAAGTGCCGGTCCCGGGCTTCTTTCGGCACAAACCGCTCTCAGGAGCTCCCTGCGCTCGCCACAATGCTCTGTGTGCGAAGAAGCCGCTTCTTCGCCTCCGGGAGAATCGGCGAGCGGCAGCTTCCCAAAGGCGAAGATGCAAGCTGTAGCACGCAGGCACAGTGTGGGCAGCCTTCAGACTTAGAGAAAACAGTACTTTACCACTCTCCTGCCTTTTCCATGGTTATTCTATTGGAAAAGAACGAGTTTTGGACAACTACCTTTCATTCTTGCCAAACTCTTTGCAGACCCCCGTGCAAGCTTTAGAACAAGATTTTGGATGTTTTCTTTCCTGGCAGAGTTTCTCCTTGCAAGATATGGTGGAAAAGCTTTTGGCTGAGTGTAGAGCGGCAAGACACGCAGAAGACGCAGATACGCAGCTCTCCGAAGCTAAGTGCCGGTCCCGGGCTTCTTTCGGCACAAACCGCTCTCAGGAGCTCCCTGCGCTCGCCACAATGCTCTGTGTGCGAAGAAGCCGCTTCTTCGCCTCCGGGAGAATCGGCGAGCGGCAGCTTCCCAAAGGCGAAGATGCAAGCTGCAGCACGCAGGCACAGTGTGGGCAGCATTCAGACTTAGAGAAAACAGTACTTTACCACTCTCCTGCCTTTTCCATGGTTATTCTATTGGAAAAGAACGAGATTTGGACAACTACCTTTCATTCTTGCCAAACTCTTTGCAGACCCCCGTGCAAGCTTTAGAACAAGATTTTGGATGTTTTCTTTCCTGGCAGAGTTTCTCCTTGCAAGATATGGTGGAAAAGCTTTTTGCTGAGTGTAGAGCGGCAAGACACGCAGAAGACGCAGATACGCAGCTCTCCGAAGCTAAGTGCCGGTCCCGGGCTTCTTTCGGCACAAACCGCTCTCAGGAGCTCCCTGCGCTCGCCACAATGCTCTGTGTGCGAAGAAGCCGCTTCTTCGCCTCCGGGAGAATCGGCGAGCGGCAGCTTCCCAAAGGCGAAGATGCAAGCTGCAGCACGCAGGCACAGTGTGGGCAGCCTTCAGACTTAGAGAAAACAGTACTTTACCACTCTCCTGCCTTTTCCATGGTTATTCTATTGGAAAAGAACGAGTTTTGGACAACTACCTTTCATTCTTGCCAAACTCTTTGCAGACCCCCGTGCAAGCTTTAGAACAAGATTTTGGATGTTTTCTTTCCTGGCAGAGTTTCTCCTTGCAAGATATGGTGGAAAAGCTTTTTGCTGAGTGTAGAGCGGCAAGACACGCAGAAGACGCAGATACGCAGCTCTCCGAAGCTAAGTGCCGGTCCCGGGCTTCTTTCGGCACAAACCGCTCTCAGGAGCTCCCTGCGCTCGCCACAATGCTCTGTGTGCGAAGAAGCCGCTTCTTCGCCTCCGGGAGAATCGGCGAGCGGCAGCTTCCCAAAGGCGAAGATGCAAGCTGCAGCACGCAGGCACAGTGTGGGCAGCCTTCAGACTTCGAGAAAACAGTACTTTACCACTCTCCTGCCTTTTCCATGGTTATTCTATTGGAAAAGAACGAGTTTTGGACAACTACCTTTCATTCTTGCCAAACTCTTTGCAGACCCCCGTGCAAGCTTTAGAACAAGATTTTGGATGTTTTCTTTCCTGGCAGAGTTTCTCCTTGCAAGATATGGTGGAAAAGCTTTTTGCTGAGTGTAGAGCGGCAAGGCACGCAGAAGACGCAGATACGCAGCTCTCCGAAGCTAAGTGCCGGTCCCGGGCTTCTTTCGGCACAAACCGCTCTCAGGAGCTCCCTGCGCTCGCCACAATGCTCTGTGTGCGAAGAAGCCGCTTCTTCGCCTCCGGGAGAATCGGCGAGCGGCAGCTTCCCAAAGGCGAAGATGCAAGCTGCAGCACACAGGCACAGTGTGGGCAGCCTTCAGACTTAGAGAAAACAGTACTTTACCACTCTCCTGCCTTTTCCATGGTTATTCTATTGGAAAAGAACGAGTTTTGGACAACTACCTTTCATTCTTGCCAAACTCTTTGCAGACCCCCGTGCAAGCTTTAGAACAAGATTTTGGATGTTTTCTTTCCTGGCAGAGTTTCTCCTTGCAAGATATGGTGGAAAAGCTTTTTGCTGAGTGTAGAGCGGCAAGACACGCAGAAGACGCAGATACGCAGCTCTCCGAAGCTAAGTGCCGGTCCCGGGCTTCTTTCGGCACAAACCGCTCTCAGGAGCTCCCTGCGCTCGCCACAATGCTCTGTGTGCGAAGAAGCCGCTTCTTCGCCTCCGGGAGAATCGGCGAGCGGCAGCTTCCCAAAGGCGAAGATGCAAGCTGCAGCACGCAGGCACAGTGTGGGCAGCATTCAGACTTAGAGAAAACAGTACTTTACCACTCTCCTGCCTTTTCCATGGTTATTCTATTGGAAAAGAACGAGTTTTGGACAACTACCTTTCATTCTTGCCAAACTCTTTGCAGACCCCCGTGCAAGCTTTAGAACAAGATTTTGGATGTTTTCTTTCCTGGCAGAGTTTCTCCTTGCAAGATATGGTGGAAAAGCTTTTTGCTGAGTGTAGAGCGGCAAGACACGCAGAAGACGCAGATACGCAGCTCTCCGAAGCTAAGTGCCGGTCCCGGGCTTCTTTCGGCACAAACAGCTCTCAGGAGCTCCCTGCGCTCGCCACAATGCTCTTTGTGCGAAGAAGCCGCTTCTTCGCCTCCGGGAGAATCGGCGAGCGGCAGCTTCCCAAAGGCGAAGATGCAAGCTGCAGCACGCAGGCACAGTGTGGGCAGCCTTCAGACTTAGAGAAAACAGTACTTTACCACTCTCCTGCCTTTTCCATGGTTATTCTATTGGAAAAGAACGAGTTTTGGACAACTACCTTTCATTCTTGCCAAACTCTTTGCAGACCCCCGTGCAAGCTTTAGAACAAGATTTTGGATGTTTTCTTTCCTGGCAGAGTTTCTCCTTGCAAGATATGGTGGAAAAGCTTTTTGCTGAGTGTAGAGCGGCAAGACACGCAGAAGACGCAGATACGCAGCTCTCCGAAGCTAAGTGCCGGTCCCGGGCTTCTTTCGGCACAAACCGCTCTCAGGAGCTCCCTGCGCTCGCCACAATGCTCTGTGTGCGAAGAAGCCGCTTCTTCGCCTCCGGGAGAATCGGCGAGCGGCAGCTTCCCAAAGGCGAAGATGCAAGCTGCAGCACACAGGCACAGTGTGGGCAGCCTTCAGACTTAGAGAAAACAGTACTTTACCACTCTCCTGCCTTTTCCATGGTTATTCTATTGGAAAAGAACGAGTTTTGGACAACTACCTTTCATTCTTGCCAAACTCTTTGCAGACCCCCGTGCAAGCTTTAGAACAAGATTTTGGATGTTTTCTTTCCTGGCAGAGTTTCTCCTTGCAAGATATGGTGGAAAAGCTTTTGGCTGAGTGTAGAGCGGCAAGACACGCAGAAGACGCAGATACGCAGCTCTCCGAAGCTAAGTGCCGGTCCCGGGCTTCTTTCGGCACAAACCGCTCTCAGGAGCTCCCTGCGCTCGCCACAATGCTCTGTGTGCGAAGAAGCCGCTTCTTCGCCTCCGGGAGAATCGGCGAGCGGCAGCTTCCCAAAGGCGAAGATGCAAGCTGCAGCACGCAGGCACAGTGTGGGCAGCATTCAGACTTAGAGAAAACAGTACTTTACCACTCTCCTGCCTTTTCCATGGTTATTCTATTGGAAAAGAACGAGTTTTGGACAACTACCTTTCATTCTTGCCAAACTCTTTGCAGACCCCCGTGCAAGCTTTAGAACAAGATTTTGGATGTTTTCTTTCCTGGCAGAGTTTCTCCTTGCAAGATATGGTGGAAAAGCTTTTTGCTGAGTGTAGAGCGGCAAGACACGCAGAAGACGCAGATACGCAGCTCTCCGAAGCTAAGTGCCGGTCCCGGGCTTCTTTCGGCACAAACAGCTCTCAGGAGCTCCCTGCGCTCGCCACAATGCTCTTTGTGCGAAGAAGCCGCTTCTTCGCCTCCGGGAGAATCGGCGAGCGGCAGCTTCCCAAAGGCGAAGATGCAAGCTGCAGCACGCAGGCACAGTGTGGGCAGCCTTCAGACTTAGAGAAAACAGTACTTTACCACTCTCCTGCCTTTTCCATGGTTATTCTATTGGAAAAGAACGAGTTTTGGACAACTACCTTTCATTCTTGCCAAACTCTTTGCAGACCCCCGTGCAAGCTTTAGAACAAGATTTTGGATGTTTTCTTTCCTGGCAGAGTTTCTCCTTGCAAGATATGGTGGAAAAGCTTTTTGCTGAGTGTAGAGCGGCAAGACACGCAGAAGACGCAGATACGCAGCTCTCCGAAGCTAAGTGCCGGTCCCGGGCTTCTTTCGGCACAAACCGCTCTCAGGAGCTCCCTGCGCTCGCCACAATGCTCTGTGTGCGAAGAAGCCGCTTCTTCGCCTCCGGGAGAATCGGCGAGCGGCAGCTTCCCAAAGGCGAAGATGCAAGCTGCAGCACGCAGGCACAGTGTGGGCAGCCTTCAGACTTAGAGAAAACAGTACTTTACCACTCTCCTGCCTTTTCCATGGTTATTCTATTGGAAAAGAACGAGATTTGGACAACTACCTTTCATTCTTGCCAAACTCTTTGCAGACCCCCGTGCAAGCTTTAGAACAAGATTTTGGATGTTTTCTTTCCTGGCAGAGTTTCTCCTTGCAAGATATGGTGGAAAAGCTTTTGGCTGAGTGTAGAGCGGCAAGACACGCAGAAGACGCAGATACGCAGCTCTCCGAAGCTAAGTGCCGGTCCCGGGCTTCTTTCGGCACAAACCGCTCTCAGGAGCTCCCTGCGCTCGCCACAATGCTCTGTGTGCGAAGAAGCCGCTTCTTCGCCTCCGGGAGAATCGGCGAGCGGCAGCTTCCCAAAGGCGAAGATGCAAGCTGCAGCACGCAGGCACAGCGTGGGCAGCCTTCAGACTTAGAGAAAACAGTACTTTACCACTCTCCTGCCTTTTCCATGGTTATTCTATTGGAAAAGAACGAGTTTTGGACAACTACCTTTCATTCTTGCCAAACTCTTTGCAGACCCCCGTGCAAGCTTTAGAACAAGATTTTGGATGTTTTCTCTCCTGGCAGAGTTTCTCCTTGCAAGATATGGTGGAAAAGCTTTTTGCTGAGTGTAGAGCGGCAAGACACGCAGAAGACGCAGATACGCAGCTCTCCGAAGCTAAGTGCCGGTCCCGGGCTTCTTTCGGCACAAACCGCTCTCAGGAGCTCCCTGCGCTCGCCACAATGCTCTGTGTGCGAAGAAGCCGCTTCTTCGCCTCCGGGAGAATCGGCGAGCGGCAGCTTCCCAAAGGCGAAGATGCAAGCTGCAGCACACAGGCACAGTGTGGGCAGCCTTCAGACTTAGAGAAAACAGTACTTTACCACTCTCCTGCCTTTTCCATGGTTATTCTATTGGAAAAGAACGAGTTTTGGACAACTACCTTTCATTCTTGCCAAACTCTTTGCAGACCCCCGTGCAAGCTTTAGAACAAGATTTTGGATGTTTTCTTTCCTGGCAGAGTTTCTCCTTGCAAGATATGGTGGAAAAGCTTTTGGCTGAGTGTAGAGCGGCAAGACACGCAGAAGACGCAGATACGCAGCTCTCCGAAGCTAAGTGCCGGTCCCGGGCTTCTTTCGGCACAAACCGCTCTCAGGAGCTCCCTGCGCTCGCCACAATGCTCTGTGTGCGAAGAAGCCGCTTCTTCGCCTCCGGGAGAATCGGCGAGCGGCAGCTTCCCAAAGGCGAAGATGCAAGCTGCAGCACACAGGCACAGTGTGGGCAGCATTCAGACTTAGAGAAAACAGTACTTTACCACTCTCCTGCCTTTTCCATGGTTATTCTATTGGAAAAGAACGAGATTTGGACAACTACCTTTCATTCTTGCCAAACTCTTTGCAGACCCCCGTGCAAGCTTTAGAACAAGATTTTGGATGTTTTCTTTCCTGGCAGAGTTTCTCCTTGCAAGATATGGTGGAAAAGCTTTTGGCTGAGTGTAGAGCGGCAAGACACGCAGAAGACGCAGATACGCAGCTCTCCGAAGCTAAGTGCCGGTCCCGGGCTTCTTTCGGCACAAACCGCTCTCAGGAGCTCCCTGCGCTCGCCACAATGCTCTGTGTGCGAAGAAGCCGCTTCTTCGCCTCCGGGAGAATCGGCGAGCGGCAGCTTCCCAAAGGCGAAGATGCAAGCTGCAGCACGCAGGCACAGCGTGGGCAGCCTTCAGACTTAGAGAAAACAGTACTTTACCACTCTCCTGCCTTTTCCATGGTTATTCTATTGGAAAAGAACGAGTTTTGGACAACTACCTTTCATTCTTGCCAAACTCTTTGCAGACCCCCGTGCAAGCTTTAGAACAAGATTTTGGATGTTTTCTCTCCTGGCAGAGTTTCTCCTTGCAAGATATGGTGGAAAAGCTTTTTGCTGAGTGTAGAGCGGCAAGACACGCAGAAGACGCAGATACGCAGCTCTCCGAAGCTAAGTGCCGGTCCCGGGCTTCTTTCGGCACAAACCGCTCTCAGGAGCTCCCTGCGCTCGCCACAATGCTCTGTGTGCGAAGAAGCCGCTTCTTCGCCTCCGGGAGAATCGGCGAGCGGCAGCTTCCCAAAGGCGAAGATGCAAGCTGCAGCACACAGGCACAGTGTGGGCAGCCTTCAGACTTAGAGAAAACAGTACTTTACCACTCTCCTGCCTTTTCCATGGTTATTCTATTGGAAAAGAACGAGTTTTGGACAACTACCTTTCATTCTTGCCAAACTCTTTGCAGACCCCCGTGCAAGCTTTAGAACAAGATTTTGGATGTTTTCTTTCCTGGCAGAGTTTCTCCTTGCAAGATATGGTGGAAAAGCTTTTGGCTGAGTGTAGAGCGGCAAGACACGCAGAAGACGCAGATACGCAGCTCTCCGAAGCTAAGTGCCGGTCCCGGGCTTCTTTCGGCACAAACCGCTCTCAGGAGCTCCCTGCGCTCGCCACAATGCTCTGTGTGCGAAGAAGCCGCTTCTTCGCCTCCGGGAGAATCGGCGAGCGGCAGCTTCCCAAAGGCGAAGATGCAAGCTGCAGCACACAGGCACAGTGTGGGCAGCATTCAGACTTAGAGAAAACAGTACTTTACCACTCTCCTGCCTTTTCCATGGTTATTCTATTGGAAAAGAACGAGTTTTGGACAACTACCTTTCATTCTTGCCAAACTCTTTGCAGACCCCCGTGCAAGCTTTAGAACAAGATTTTGGATGTTTTCTTTCCTGGCAGAGTTTCTCCTTGCAAGATATGGTGGAAAAGCTTTTGGCTGAGTGTAGAGCGGCAAGACACGCAGAAGACGCAGATACGCAGCTCTCCGAAGCTAAGTGCCGGTCCCGGGCTTCTTTCGGCACAAACCGCTCTCAGGAGCTCCCTGCGCTCGCCACAATGCTCTGTGTGCGAAGAAGCCGCTTCTTCGCCTCCGGGAGAATCGGCGAGCGGCAGCTTCCCAAAGGCGAAGATGCAAGCTGCAGCACACAGGCACAGTGTGGGCAGCCTTCAGACTTAGAGAAAACAGTACTTTACCACTCTCCTGCCTTTTCCATGGTTATTCTATTGGAAAAGAACGAGTTTTGGACAACTACCTTTCATTCTTGCCAAACTCTTTGCAGACCCCCGTGCAAGCTTTAGAACAAGATTTTGGATGTTTTCTTTCCTGGCAGAGTTTCTCCTTGCAAGATATGGTGGAAAAGCTTTTGGCTGAGTGTAGAGCGGCAAGACACGCAGAAGACGCAGATACGCAGCTCTCCGAAGCTAAGTGCCGGTCCCGGGCTTCTTTCGGCACAAACCGCTCTCAGGAGCTCCCTGCGCTCGCCACAATGCTCTGTGTGCGAAGAAGCCGCTTCTTCGCCTCCGGGAGAATCGGCGAGTGGCAGCTTCCCAAAGGCGAAGATGCAAGCTGCAGCACACAGGCACAGCGTGGGCAGCCTTCAGACTTAGAGAAAACAGTACTTTACCACTCTCCTGCCTTTTCCATGGTTATTCTATTGGAAAAGAACGAGTTTTGGACAACTACCTTTCATTCTTGCCAAACTCTTTGCAGACCCCCGTGCAAGCTTTAGAACAAGATTTTGGATGTTTTCTTTCCTGGCAGAGTTTCTCCTTGCAAGATATGGTGGAAAAGCTTTTGGCTGAGTGTAGAGCGGCAAGACACGCAGAAGACGCAGATACGCAGCTCTCCGAAGCTAAGTGCCGGTCCCGGGCTTCTTTCGGCACAAACCGCTCTCAGGAGCTCCCTGCGCTCGCCACAATGCTCTGTGTGCGAAGAAGCCGCTTCTTCGCCTCCGGGAGAATCGGCGAGCGGCAGCTTCCCAAAGGCGAAGATGCAAGCTGCAGCACACAGGCACAGTGTGGGCAGCATTCAGACTTAGAGAAAACAGTACTTTACCACTCTCCTGCCTTTTCCATGGTTATTCTATTGGAAAAGAACGAGTTTTGGACAACTACCTTTCATTCTTGCCAAACTCTTTGCAGACCCCCGTGCAAGCTTTAGAACAAGATTTTGGATGTTTTCTTTCCTGGCAGAGTTTCTCCTTGCAAGATATGGTGGAAAAGCTTTTGGCTGAGTGTAGAGCGGCAAGACACGCAGAAGACGCAGATACGCAGCTCTCCGAAGCTAAGTGCCGGTCCCGGGCTTCTTTCGGCACAAACCGCTCTCAGGAGCTCCCTGCGCTCGCCACAATGCTCTGTGTGCGAAGAAGCCGCTTCTTCGCCTCCGGGAGAATCGGCGAGCGGCAGCTTCCCAAAGGCGAAGATGCAAGCTGCGGCACACAGGCACAGTGTGGGCAGCCTTCAGACTTAGAGAAAACAGTACTTTACCACTCTCCTGCCTTTTCCATGGTTATTCTATTGGAAAAGAACGAGTTTTGGACAACTACCTTTCATTCTTGCCAAACTCTTTGCAGACCCCCGTGCAAGCTTTAGAACAAGATTTTGGATGTTTTCTTTCCTGGCAGAGTTTCTCCTTGCAAGATATGGTGGAAAAGCTTTTGGCTGAGTGTAGAGCGGCAAGACACGCAGAAGACGCAGATACGCAGCTCTCCGAAGCTAAGTGCCGGTCCCGGGCTTCTTTCGGCACAAACCGCTCTCAGGAGCTCCCTGCGCTCGCCACAATGCTCTGTGTGCGAAGAAGCCGCTTCTTCGCCTCCGGGAGAATCGGCGAGCGGCAGCTTCCCAAAGGCGAAGATGCAAGCTGCAGCACGCAGGCACAGTGTGGGCAGCATTCAGACTTAGAGAAAACAGTACTTTACCACTCTCCTGCCTTTTCCATGGTTATTCTATTGGAAAAGAACGAGATTTGGACAACTACCTTTCATTCTTGCCAAACACTTTGCAGACCCCCGTGCAAGCTTTAGAACAAGATTTTGGATGTTTTCTTTCCTGGCAGAGTTTCTCCTTGCAAGATATGGTGGAAAAGCTTTTGGCTGAGTGTAGAGCGGCAAGACACGCAGAAGACGCAGATACGCAGCTCTCCGAAGCTGAGTGCCGGTCCCGGGCTTCTTTCGGCACAAACCGCTCTCAGGAGCTCCCTGCGCTCGCCACAATGCTCTGTGTGCGAAGAAGCCGCTTCTTCGCCTCCGGGAGAATCGGCGAGCGGCAGCTTCCCAAAGGCGAAGATGCAAGCTGCGGCACACAGGCACAGTGTGGGCAGCCTTCAGACTTAGAGAAACCAGTACTTTACCACTCTCCTGCCTTTTCCATGGTTATTCTATTGGAAAAGAACGAGTTTTGGACAACTACCTTTCATTCTTGCCAAACTCTTTGCAGACCCCCGTGCAAGCTTTAGAACAAGATTTTGGATGTTTTCTTTCCTGGCAGAGTTTCTCCTTGCAAGATATGGTGGAAAAGCTTTTTGCTGAGTGTAGAGCGGCAAGACACGCAGAAGACGCAGATACGCAGCTCTCCGAAGCTAAGTGCCGGTCCCGGGCTTCTTTCGGCACAAACCGCTCTCAGGAGCTCCCTGCGCTCGCCACAATGCTCTGTGTGCGAAGAAGCCGCTTCTTCGCCTCCGGGAGAATCGGCGAGCGGCAGCTTCCCAAAGGCGAAGATGCAAGCTGCAGCACACAGGCACAGTGTGGGCAGCCTTCAGACTTAGAGAAAACAGTACTTTACCACTCTCCTGCCTTTTCCATGGTTATTCTATTGGAAAAGAACGAGTTTTGGACAACTACCTTTCATTCTTGCCAAACTCTTTGCAGACCCCCGTGCAAGCTTTAGAACAAGATTTTGGATGTTTTCTTTCCTGGCAGAGTTTCTCCTTGCAAGATATGGTGGAAAAGCTTTTGGCTGAGTGTAGAGCGGCAAGACACGCAGAAGACGCAGATACGCAGCTCTCCGAAGCTAAGTGCCGGTCCCGGGCTTCTTTCGGCACAAACCGCTCTCAGGAGCTCCCTGCGCTCGCCACAATGCTCTGTGTGCGAAGAAGCCGCTTCTTCGCCTCCGGGAGAATCGGCGAGCGGCAGCTTCCCAAAGGCGAAGATGCAAGCTGCAGCACACAGGCACAGTGTGGGCAGCATTCAGACTTAGAGAAAACAGTACTTTACCACTCTCCTGCCTTTTCCATGGTTATTCTATTGAAAAAGAACGAGTTTTGGACAACTACCTTTCATTCTTGCCAAACTCTTTGCAGACCCCCGTGCAAGCTTTAGAACAAGATTTTGGATGTTTTCTTTCCTGGCAGAGTTTCTCCTTGCAAGATATGGTGGAAAAGCTTTTTGCTGAGTGTAGAGCGGCAAGACACGCAGAAGACGCAGATACGCAGCTCTCCGAAGCTAAGTGCCGGTCCCGGGCTTCTTTCGGCACAAACCGCTCTCAGGAGCTCCCTGCGCTCGCCACAATGCTCTGTGTGCGAAGAAGCCGCTTCTTCGCCTCCGGGAGAATCGGCGAGCGGCAGCTTCCCAAAGGCGAAGATGCAAGCTGCGGCACACAGGCACAGTGTGGGCAGCCTTCAGACTTAGAGAAAACAGTACTTTACCACTCTCCTGCCTTTTCCATGGTTATTCTATTGGAAAAGAACGAGTTTTGGACAACTACCTTTCATTCTTGCCAAACTCTTTGCAGACCCCCGTGCAAGCTTTAGAACAAGATTTTGGATGTTTTCTTTCCTGGCAGAGTTTCTCCTTGCAAGATATGGTGGAAAAGCTTTTGGCTGAGTGTAGAGCGGCAAGACACGCAGAAGACGCAGATACGCAGCTCTCCGAAGCTAAGTGCCGGTCCCGGGCTTCTTTCGGCACAAACCGCTCTCAGGAGCTCCCTGCGCTCGCCACAATGCTCTGTGTGCGAAGAAGCCGCTTCTTCGCCTCCGGGAGAATCGGCGAGCGGCAGCTTCCCAAAGGCGAAGATGCAAGCTGCAGCACGCAGGCACAGTGTGGGCAGCATTCAGACTTAGAGAAAACAGTACTTTACCACTCTCCTGCCTTTTCCATGGTTATTCTATTGGAAAAGAACGAGATTTGGACAACTACCTTTCATTCTTGCCAAACACTTTGCAGACCCCCGTGCAAGCTTTAGAACAAGATTTTGGATGTTTTCTTTCCTGGCAGAGTTTCTCCTTGCAAGATATGGTGGAAAAGCTTTTGGCTGAGTGTAGAGCGGCAAGACACGCAGAAGACGCAGATACGCAGCTCTCCGAAGCTAAGTGCCGGTCCCGGGCTTCTTTCGGCACAAACCGCTCTCAGGAGCTCCCTGCGCTCGCCACAATGCTCTGTGTGCGAAGAAGCCGCTTCTTCGCCTCCGGGAGAATCGGCGAGCGGCAGCTTCCCAAAGGCGAAGATGCAAGCTGCGGCACACAGGCACAGTGTGGGCAGCCTTCAGACTTAGAGAAACCAGTACTTTACCACTCTCCTGCCTTTTCCATGGTTATTCTATTGGAAAAGAACGAGTTTTGGACAACTACCTTTCATTCTTGCCAAACTCTTTGCAGACCCCCGTGCAAGCTTTAGAACAAGATTTTGGATGTTTTCTTTCCTGGCAGAGTTTCTCCTTGCAAGATATGGTGGAAAAGCTTTTTGCTGAGTGTAGAGCGGCAAGACACGCAGAAGACGCAGATACGCAGCTCTCCGAAGCTAAGTGCCGGTCCCGGGCTTCTTTCGGCACAAACCGCTCTCAGGAGCTCCCTGCGCTCGCCACAATGCTCTGTGTGCGAAGAAGCCGCTTCTTCGCCTCCGGGAGAATCGGCGAGCGGCAGCTTCCCAAAGGCGAAGATGCAAGCTGCAGCACACAGGCACAGTGTGGGCAGCCTTCAGACTTAGAGAAAACAGTACTTTACCACTCTCCTGCCTTTTCCATGGTTATTCTATTGGAAAAGAACGAGTTTTGGACAACTACCTTTCATTCTTGCCAAACTCTTTGCAGACCCCCGTGCAAGCTTTAGAACAAGATTTTGGATGTTTTCTTTCCTGGCAGAGTTTCTCCTTGCAAGATATGGTGGAAAAGCTTTTGGCTGAGTGTAGAGCGGCAAGACACGCAGAAGACGCAGATACGCAGCTCTCCGAAGCTAAGTGCCGGTCCCGGGCTTCTTTCGGCACAAACCGCTCTCAGGAGCTCCCTGCGCTCGCCACAATGCTCTGTGTGCGAAGAAGCCGCTTCTTCGCCTCCGGGAGAATCGGCGAGCGGCAGCTTCCCAAAGGCGAAGATGCAAGCTGCAGCACGCAGGCACAGTGTGGGCAGCATTCAGACTTAGAGAAAACAGTACTTTACCACTCTCCTGCCTTTTCCATGGTTATTCTATTGGAAAAGAACGAGTTTTGGACAACTACCTTTCATTCTTGCCAAACTCTTTGCAGACCCCCGTGCAAGCTTTAGAACAAGATTTTGGATGTTTTCTTTCCTGGCAGAGTTTCTCCTTGCAAGATATGGTGGAAAAGCTTTTTGCTGAGTGTAGAGCGGCAAGACACGCAGAAGACGCAGATACGCAGCTCTCCGAAGCTAAGTGCCGGTCCCGGGCTTCTTTCGGCACAAACCGCTCTCAGGAGCTCCCTGCGCTCGCCACAATGCTCTGTGTGCGAAGAAGCCGCTTCTTCGCCTCCGGGAGAATCGGCGAGCGGCAGCTTCCCAAAGGCGAAGATGCAAGCTGCAGCACGCAGGCACAGTGTGGGCAGCCTTCAGACTTAGAGAAAACAGTACTTTACCACTCTCCTGCCTTTTCCATGGTTATTCTATTGGAAAAGAACGAGTTTTGGACAACTACCTTTCATTCTTGCCAAACTCTTTGCAGACCCCCGTGCAAGCTTTAGAACAAGATTTTGGATGTTTTCTTTCCTGGCAGAGTTTCTCCTTGCAAGATATGGTGGAAAAGCATTTTGCTGAGTGTAGAGCGGCAAGACACGCAGAAGACGCAGATACGCAGCTCTCCGAAGCTAAGTGCCGGTCCCGGGCTTCTTTCGGCACAAACCGCTCTCAGGAGCTCCCTGCGCTCGCCACAATGCTCTGTGTGCGAAGAAGCCGCTTCTTCGCCTCCGGGAGAATCGGCGAGCGGCAGCTTCCCAAAGGCGAAGATGCAAGCTGCAGCACGCAGGCACAGTGTGGGCAGCCTTCAGACTTAGAGAAAACAGTACTTTACCACTCTCCTGCCTTTTCCATGGTTATTCTATTGGAAAAGAACGAGATTTGGACAACTACCTTTCATTCTTGCCAAACTCTTTGCAGACCCCCGTGCAAGCTTTAGAACAAGATTTTGGATGTTTTCTTTCCTGGCAGAGTTTCTCCTTGCAAGATATGGTGGAAAAGCTTTTGGCTGAGTGTAGAGCGGCAAGACACGCAGAAGACGCAGATACGCAGCTCTCCGAAGCTAAGTGCCGGTCCCGGGCTTCTTTCGGCACAAACCGCTCTCAGGAGCTCCCTGCGCTCGCCACAATGCTCTGTGTGCGAAGAAGCCGCTTCTTCGCCTCCGGGAGAATCGGCGAGCGGCAGCTTCCCAAAGGCGAAGATGCAAGCTGCAGCACACAGGCACAGTGTGGGCAGCCTTCAGACTTAGAGAAAACAGTACTTTACCACTCTCCTGCCTTTTCCATGGTTATTCTATTGGAAAAGAACGAGTTTTGGACAACTACCTTTCATTCTTGCCAAACTCTTTGCAGACCCCCGTGCAAGCTTTAGAACAAGATTTTGGATGTTTTCTTTCCTGGCAGAGTTTCTCCTTGCAAGATATGGTGGAAAAGCTTTTGGCTGAGTGTAGAGCGGCAAGACACGCAGAAGACGCAGATACGCAGCTCTCCGAAGCTAAGTGCCGGTCCCGGGCTTCTTTCGGCACAAACCGCTCTCAGGAGCTCCCTGCGCTCGCCACAATGCTCTGTGTGCGAAGAAGCCGCTTCTTCGCCTCCGGGAGAATCGGCGAGCGGCAGCTTCCCAAAGGCGAAGATGCAAGCTGCAGCACGCAGGCACAGTGTGGGCAGCCTTCAGACTTAGAGAAAACAGTACTTTACCACTCTCCTGCCTTTTCCATGGTTATTCTATTGGAAAAGAACGAGTTTTGGACAACTACCTTTCATTCTTGCCAAACTCTTTGCAGACCCCCGTGCAAGCTTTAGAACAAGATTTTGGATGTTTTCTTTCCTGGCAGAGTTTCTCCTTGCAAGATATGGTGGAAAAGCTTTTGGCTGAGTGTAGAGCGGCAAGACACGCAGAAGACGCAGATACGCAGCTCTCCGAAGCTAAGTGCCGGTCCCGGGCTTCTTTCGGCACAAACCGCTCTCAGGAGCTCCCTGCGCTCGCCACAATGCTCTGTGTGCGAAGAAGCCGCTTCTTCGCCTCCGGGAGAATCGGCAAGCGGCAGCTTCCCAAAGGCGAAGATGCAAGCTGCAGCACACAGGCACAGTGTGGGCAGCCTTCAGACTTAGAGAAAACAGTACTTTACCACTCTCCTGCCTTTTCCATGGATATTCTATTGGAAAAGAACGAGTTTTGGACAACTACCTTTCATTCTTGCCAAACTCTTTGCAGACCCCCGTGCAAGCTTTAGAACAAGATTTTGGATGTTTTCTTTCCTGGCAGAGTTTCTCCTTGCAAGATATGGTGGAAAAGCTTTTGGCTGAGTGTAGAGCGGCAAGACACGCAGAAGACGCAGATACGCAGCTCTCCGAAGCTAAGTGCCGGTCCCGGGCTTCTTTCGGCACAAACCGCTCTCAGGAGCTCCCTGCGCTCGCCACAATGCTCTGTGTGCGAAGAAGCCGCTTCTTCGCCTCCGGGAGAATCGGCGAGCGGCAGCTTCCCAAAGGCGAAGATGCAAGCTGCAGCACACAGGCACAGCGTGGGCAGCCTTCAGACTTAGAGAAAACAGTACTTTACCACTCTCCTGCCTTTTCCATGGTTATTCTATTGGAAAAGAACGAGTTTTGGACAACTACCTTTCATTCTTGCCAAACTCTTTGCAGACCCCCGTGCAAGCTTTAGAACAAGATTTTGGATGTTTTCTTTCCTGGCAGAGTTTCTCCTTGCAAGATATGGTGGAAAAGCTTTTGGCTGAGTGTAGAGCGGCAAGACACGCAGAAGACGCAGATACGCAGCTCTCCGAAGCTAAGTGCCGGTCCCGGGCTTCTTTCGGCACAAACCGCTCTCAGGAGCTCCCTGCGCTCGCCACAATGCTCTGTGTGCGAAGAAGCCGCTTCTTCGCCTCCGGGAGAATCGGCGAGCGGCAGCTTCCCAAAGGCGAAGATGCAAGCTGCAGCACACAGGCACAGCGTGGGCAGCCTTCAGACTTAGAGAAAACAGTACTTTACCACTCTCCTGCCTTTTCCATGGTTATTCTATTGGAAAAGAACGAGTTTTGGACAACTACCTTTCATTCTTGCCAAACTCTTTGCAGACCCCCGTGCAAGCTTTAGAACAAGATTTTGGATGTTTTCTCTCCTGGCAGAGTTTCTCCTTGCAAGATATGGTGGAAAAGCTTTTTGCTGAGTGTAGAGCGGCAAGACACGCAGAAGACGCAGATACGCAGCTCTCCGAAGCTAAGTGCCGGTCCCGGGCTTCTTTCGGCACAAACCGCTCTCAGGAGCTCCCTGCGCTCGCCACAATGCTCTGTGTGCGAAGAAGCCGCTTCTTCGCCTCCGGGAGAATCGGCGAGCGGCAGCTTCCCAAAGGCGAAGATGCAAGCTGCAGCACACAGGCACAGTGTGGGCAGCATTCAGACTTAGAGAAAACAGTACTTTACCACTCTCCTGCCTTTTCCATGGTTATTCTATTGGAAAAGAACGAGTTTTGGACAACTACCTTTCATTCTTGCCAAACTCTTTGCAGACCCCCGTGCAAGCTTTAGAACAAGATTTTGGATGTTTTCTTTCCTGGCAGAGTTTCTCCTTGCAAGATATGGTGGAAAAGCTTTTTGCTGAGTGTAGAGCGGCAAGACACGCAGAAGACGCAGATACGCAGCTCTCCGAAGCTAAGTGCCGGTCCCGGGCTTCTTTCGGCACAAACCGCTCTCAGGAGCTCCCTGCGCTCGCCACAATGCTCTGTGTGCGAAGAAGCCGCATCTTCGCCTCCGGGAGAATCGGCGAGCGGCAGCTTCCCAAAGGCGAAGATGCAAGCTGCGGCACACAGGCACAGTGTGGGCAGCCTTCAGACTTAGAGAAAACAGTACTTTACCACTCTCCTGCCTTTTCCATGGTTATTCTATTGGAAAAGAACGAGTTTTGGACAACTACCTTTCATTCTTGCCAAACTCTTTGCAGACCCCCGTGCAAGCTTTAGAACAAGATTTTGGATGTTTTCTTTCCTGGCAGAGTTTCTCCTTGCAAGATATGGTGGAAAAGCTTTTTGCTGAGTGTAGAGCGGCAAGACACGCAGAAGACGCAGATACGCAGCTCTCCGAAGCTAAGTGCCGGTCCCGGGCTTCTTTCGGCACAAACCGCTCTCAGGAGCTCCCTGCGCTCGCCACAATGCTCTGTGTGCGAAGAAGCCGCTTCTTCGCCTCCGGGAGAATCGGCGAGCGGCAGCTTCCCAAAGGCGAAGATGCAAGCTGCAGCACACAGGCACAGTGTGGGCAGCCTTCAGACTTAGAGAAAACAGTACTTTACCACTCTCCTGCCTTTTCCATGGTTATTCTATTGGAAAAGAACGAGTTTTGGACAACTACCTTTCATTCTTGCCAAACTCTTTGCAGACCCCCGTGCAAGCTTTAGAACAAGATTTTGGATGTTTTCTTTCCTGGCAGAGTTTCTCCTTGCAAGATATGGTGGAAAAGCTTTTGGCTGAGTGTAGAGCGGCAAGACACGCAGAAGACGCAGATACGCAGCTCTCCGAAGCTAAGTGCCGGTCCCGGGCTTCTTTCGGCACAAACCGCTCTCAGGAGCTCCCTGCGCTCGCCACAATGCTCTGTGTGCGAAGAAGCCGCTTCTTCGCCTCCGGGAGAATCGGCGAGCGGCAGCTTCCCAAAGGCGAAGATGCAAGCTGCAGCACGCAGGCACAGCGTGGGCAGCCTTCAGACTTAGAGAAAACAGTACTTTACCACTCTCCTGCCTTTTCCATGGTTATTCTATTGGAAAAGAACGAGTTTTGGACAACTACCTTTCATTCTTGCCAAACTCTTTGCAGACCCCCGTGCAAGCTTTAGAACAAGATTTTGGATGTTTTCTCTCCTGGCAGAGTTTCTCCTTGCAAGATATGGTGGAAAAGCTTTTTGCTGAGTGTAGAGCGGCAAGACACGCAGAAGACGCAGATACGCAGCTCTCCGAAGCTAAGTGCCGGTCCCGGGCTTCTTTCGGCACAAACCGCTCTCAGGAGCTCCCTGCGCTCGCCACAATGCTCTGTGTGCGAAGAAGCCGCTTCTTCGCCTCCGGGAGAATCGGCGAGCGGCAGCTTCCCAAAGGCGAAGATGCAAGCTGCAGCACACAGGCACAGTGTGGGCAGCATTCAGACTTAGAGAAAACAGTACTTTACCACTCTCCTGCCTTTTCCATGGTTATTCTATTGGAAAAGAACGAGTTTTGGACAACTACCTTTCATTCTTGCCAAACTCTTTGCAGACCCCCGTGCAAGCTTTAGAACAAGATTTTGGATGTTTTCTTTCCTGGCAGAGTTTCTCCTTGCAAGATATGGTGGAAAAGCTTTTGGCTGAGTGTAGAGCGGCAAGACACGCAGAAGACGCAGATACGCAGCTCTCCGAAGCTAAGTGCCGGTCCCGGGCTTCTTTCGGCACAAACCGCTCTCAGGAGCTCCCTGCGCTCGCCACAATGCTCTGTGTGCGAAGAAGCCGCTTCTTCGCCTCCGGGAGAATCGGCGAGCGGCAGCTTCCCAAAGGCGAAGATGCAAGCTGCAGCACACAGGCACAGTGTGGGCAGCCTTCAGACTTAGAGAAAACAGTACTTTACCACTCTCCTGCCTTTTCCATGGTTATTCTATTGGAAAAGAACGAGTTTTGGACAACTACCTTTCATTCTTGCCAAACTCTTTGCAGACCCCCGTGCAAGCTTTAGAACAAGATTTTGGATGTTTTCTTTCCTGGCAGAGTTTCTCCTTGCAAGATATGGTGGAAAAGCTTTTGGCTGAGTGTAGAGCGGCAAGACACGCAGAAGACGCAGATACGCAGCTCTCCGAAGCTAAGTGCCGGTCCCGGGCTTCTTTCGGCACAAACCGCTCTCAGGAGCTCCCTGCGCTCGCCACAATGCTCTGTGTGCGAAGAAGCCGCTTCTTCGCCTCCGGGAGAATCGGCGAGCGGCAGCTTCCCAAAGGCGAAGATGCAAGCTGCGGCACACAGGCACAGCGTGGGCAGCCTTCAGACTTAGAGAAAACAGTACTTTACCACTCTCCTGCCTTTTCCATGGTTATTCTATTGGAAAAGAACGAGTTTTGGACAACTACCTTTCATTCTTGCCAAACTCTTTGCAGACCCCCGTGCAAGCTTTAGAACAAGATTTTGCATGTTTTCTCTCCTGGCAGAGTTTCTCCTTGCAAGATATGGTGGAAAAGCTTTTTGCTGAGTGTAGAGCGGCAAGACACGCAGAAGACGCAGATACGCAGCTCTCCGAAGCTAAGTGCCGGTCCCGGGCTTCTTTCGGCACAAACCGCTCTCAGGAGCTCCCTGCGCTCGCCACAATGCTCTGTGTGCGAAGAAGCCGCTTCTTCGCCTCCGGGAGAATCGGCGAGCGGCAGCTTCCCAAAGGCGAAGATGCAAGCTGCAGCACACAGGCACAGTGTGGGCAGCATTCAGACTTAGAGAAAACAGTACTTTACCACTCTCCTGCCTTTTCCATGGTTATTCTATTGGAAAAGAACGAGTTTTGGACAACTACCTTTCATTCTTGCCAAACTCTTTGCAGACCCCCGTGCAAGCTTTAGAACAAGATTTTGGATGTTTTCTTTCCTGGCAGAGTTTCTCCTTGCAAGATATGGTGGAAAAGCTTTTGGCTGAGTGTAGAGCGGCAAGACACGCAGAAGACGCAGATACGCAGCTCTCCGAAGCTAAGTGCCGGTCCCGGGCTTCTTTCGGCACAAACCGCTCTCAGGAGCTCCCTGCACTCGCCACAATGCTCTGTGTGCGAAGAAGCCGCTTCTTCGCGTCCGGGAGAATCGGCGAGCGGCAGCTTCCCAAAGGCGAAGATGCAAGCTGCGGCACACAGGCACAGTGTGGGCAGCCTTCAGACTTAGAGAAAACAGTACTTTACCACTCTCCTGCCTTTTCCATGGTTATTCTATTGGAAAAGAACGAGATTTGGACAACTACCTTTCATTCTTGCCAAACTCTTTGCAGACCCCCGTGCAAGCTTTAGAACAAGATTTTGGATGTTTTCTTTCCTGGCAGAGTTTCTCCTTGCAAGATATGGTGGAAAAGCTTTTGGCTGAGTGTAGAGCGGCAAGACACGCAGAAGACGCAGATACGCAGCTCTCCGAAGCTAAGTGCCGGTCCCGGGCTTCTTTCGGCACAAACCGCTCTCAGGAGCTCCCTGCGCTCGCCACAATGCTCTGTGTGCGAAGAAGCCGCTTCTTCGCCTCCGGGAGAATCGGCGAGCGGCAGCTTCCCAAAGGCGAAGATGCAAGCTGCAGCACGCAGGCACAGTGTGGGCAGCCTTCAGACTTAGAGAAAACAGTACTTTACCACTCTCCTGCCTTTTCCATGGTTATTCTATTGGAAAAGAACGAGTTTTGGACAACTACCTTTCATTCTTGCCAAACTCTTTGCAGACCCCCGTGCAAGCTTTAGAACAAGATTTTGGATGTTTTCTTTCCTGGCAGAGTTTCTCCTTGCAAGATATGCTGGAAAAGCTTTTGGCTGAGTGTAGAGCGGCAAGACACGCAGAAGACGCAGATACGCAGCTCTCCGAAGCTAAGTGCCGGTCCCGGGCTTCTTTCGGCACAAACCGCTCTCAGGAGCTCCCTGCGCTCGCCACAATGCTCTGTGTGCGAAGAAGCCGCTTCTTCGCCTCCGGGAGAATCGGCGAGCGGCAGCTTCCCAAAGGCGAAGATGCAAGCTGCGGCACACAGGCACAGCGTGGGCAGCCTTCAGACTTAGAGAAAACAGTACTTTACCACTCTCCTGCCTTTTCCATGGTTATTCTATTGGAAAAGAACGAGTTTTGGACAACTACCTTTCATTCTTGCCAAACTCTTTGCAGACCCCCGTGCAAGCTTTAGAACAAGATTTTGGATGTTTTCTCTCCTGGCAGAGTTTCTCCTTGCAAGATATGGTGGAAAAGCTTTTTGCTGAGTGTAGAGCGGCAAGACACGCAGAAGACGCAGATACGCAGCTCTCCGAAGCTAAGTGCCGGTCCCGGGCTTCTTTCGGCACAAACCGCTCTCAGGAGCTCCCTGCGCTCGCCACAATGCTCTGTGTGCGAAGAAGCCGCTTCTTCGCCTCCGGGAGAATCGGCGAGCGGCAGCTTCCCAAAGGCGAAGATGCAAGCTGCAGCACACAGGCACAGTGTGGGCAGCATTCAGACTTAGAGAAAACAGTACTTTACCACTCTCCTGCCTTTTCCATGGTTATTCTATTGGAAAAGAACGAGTTTTGGACAACTACCTTTCATTCTTGCCAAACTCTTTGCAGACCCCCGTGCAAGCTTTAGAACAAGATTTTGGATGTTTTCTCTCCTGGCAGAGTTTCTCCTTGCAAGATATGGTGGAAAAGCTTTTTGCTGAGTGTAGAGCGGCAAGACACGCAGAAGACGCAGATACGCAGCTCTCCGAAGCTAAGTGCCGGTCCCGGGCTTCTTTCGGCACAAACCGCTCTCAGGAGCTCCCTGCGCTCGCCACAATGCTCTGTGTGCGAAGAAGCCGCTTCTTCGCCTCCGGGAGAATCGGCGAGCGGCAGCTTCCCAAAGGCGAAGATGCAAGCTGCAGCACACAGGCACAGTGTGGGCAGCATTCAGACTTAGAGAAAACAGTACTTTACCACTCTCCTGCCTTTTCCATGGTTATTCTATTGGAAAAGAACGAGTTTTGGACAACTACCTTTCATTCTTGCCAAACTCTTTGCAGACCCCCGTGCAAGCTTTAGAACAAGATTTTGGATGTTTTCTTTCCTGGCAGAGTTTCTCCTTGCAAGATATGGTGGAAAAGCTTTTGGCTGAGTGTAGAGCGGCAAGACACGCAGAAGACGCAGATACGCAGCTCTCCGAAGCTAAGTGCCGGTCCCGGGCTTCTTTCGGCACAAACCGCTCTCAGGAGCTCCCTGCGCTCGCCACAATGCTCTGTGTGCGAAGAAGCCGCTTCTTCGCCTCCGGGAGAATCGGCGAGCGGCAGCTTCCCAAAGGCGAAGATGCAAGCTGCAGCACACAGGCACAGTGTGGGCAGCCTTCAGACTTAGAGAAAACAGTACTTTACCACTCTCCTGCCTTTTCCATGGTTATTCTATTGGAAAAGAACGAGTTTTGGACAACTACCTTTCATTCTTGCCAAACTCTTTGCAGACCCTTGTGCAAGCTTTAGAACAAGATTTTGGATGTTTTCTTTCCTGGCAGAGTTTCTCCTTGCAAGATATGGTGGAAAAGCTTTTGGCTGAGTGTAGAGCGGCAAGACACGCAGAAGACGCAGATACGCAGCTCTCCGAAGCTAAGTGCCGGTCCCGGGCTTCTTTCGGCACAAACCGCTCTCAGGAGCTCCCTGCGCTCGCCACAATGCTCTGTGTGCGAAGAAGCCGCTTCTTCGCCTCCGGGAGAATCGGCGAGCGGCAGCTTCCCAAAGGCGAAGATGCAAGCTGCGGCACACAGGCACAGCGTGGGCAGCCTTCAGACTTAGAGAAAACAGTACTTTACCACTCTCCTGCCTTTTCCATGGTTATTCTATTGGAAAAGAACGAGTTTTGGACAACTACCTTTCATTCTTGCCAAACTCTTTGCAGACCCCCGTGCAAGCTTTAGAACAAGATTTTGGATGTTTTCTCTCCTGGCAGAGTTTCTCCTTGCAAGATATGGTGGAAAAGCTTTTTGCTGAGTGTAGAGCGGCAAGACACGCAGAAGACGCAGATACGCAGCTCTCCGAAGCTAAGTGCCGGTCCCGGGCTTCTTTCGGCACAAACCGCTCTCAGGAGCTCCCTGCGCTCGCCACAATGCTCTGTGTGCGAAGAAGCCGCTTCTTCGCCTCCGGGAGAATCGGCGAGCGGCAGCTTCCCAAAGGCGAAGATGCAAGCTGCAGCACACAGGCACAGTGTGGGCAGCATTCAGACTTAGAGAAAACAGTACTTTACCACTCTCCTGCCTTTTCCATGGTTATTCTATTGGAAAAGAACGAGATTTGGACAACTACCTTTCATTCTTGCCAAACTCTTTGCAGACCCCCGTGCAAGCTTTAGAACAAGATTTTGGATGTTTTCTTTCCTGGCAGAGTTTCTCCTTGCAAGATATGGTGGAAAAGCTTTTGGCTGAGTGTAGAGCGGCAAGACACGCAGAAGACGCAGATACGCAGCTCTCCGAAGCTAAGTGCCGGTCCCGGGCTTCTTTCGGCACAAACCGCTCTCAGGAGCTCCCTGCGCTCGCCACAATGCTCTGTGTGCGAAGAAGCCGCTTCTTCGCCTCCGGGAGAATCGGCGAGCGGCAGCTTCCCAAAGGCGAAGATGCAAGCTGCAGCACGCAGGCACAGTGTGGGCAGCCTTCAGACTTAGAGAAAACAGTACTTTACCACTCTCCTGCCTTTTCCATGGTTATTCTATTGGAAAAGAACGAGTTTTGGACAACTACCTTTCATTCTTGCCAAACTCTTTGCAGACCCCCGTGCAAGCTTTAGAACAAGATTTTGGATGTTTTCTTTCCTGGCAGAGTTTCTCCTTGCAAGATATGGTGGAAAAGCTTTTGGCTGAGTGTAGAGCGGCAAGACACGCAGAAGACGCAGATACGCAGCTCTCCGAAGCTAAGTGCCGGTCCCGGGCTTCTTTCGGCACAAACCGCTCTCAGCAGCTCCCTGCGCTCGCCACAATGCTCTGTGTGCGAAGAAGCCGCTTCTTCGCCTCCGGGAGAATCGGCGAGCGGCAGCTTCCCAAAGGCGAAGATGCAAGCTGCGGCACACAGGCACAGCGTGGGCAGCCTTCAGACTTAGAGAAAACAGTACTTTACCACTCTCCTGCCTTTTCCATGGTTATTCTATTGGAAAAGAACGAGTTTTGGACAACTACCTTTCATTCTTGCCAAACTCTTTGCAGACCCCCGTGCAAGCTTTAGAACAAGATTTTGGATGTTTTCTCTCCTGGCAGAGTTTCTCCTTGCAAGATATGGTGGAAAAGCTTTTTGCTGAGTGTAGAGCGGCAAGACACGCAGAAGACGCAGATACGCAGCTCTCCGAAGCTAAGTGCCGGTCCCGGGCTTCTTTCGGCACAAACCGCTCTCAGGAGCTCCCTGCGCTCGCCACAATGCTCTGTGTGCGAAGAAGCCGCTTCTTCGCCTCCGGGAGAATCGGCGAGCGGCAGCTTCCCAAAGGCGAAGATGCAAGCTGCAGCACACAGGCACAGTGTGGGCAGCATTCAGACTTAGAGAAAACAGTACTTTACCACTCTCCTGCCTTTTCCATGGTTATTCTATTGGAAAAGAACGAGTTTTGGACAACTACCTTTCATTCTTGCCAAACTCTTTGCAGACCCCCGTGCAAGCTTTAGAACAAGATTTTGGATGTTTTCTTTCCTGGCAGAGTTTCTCCTTGCAAGATATGGTGGAAAAGCTTTTGGCTGAGTGTAGAGCGGCAAGACACGCAGAAGACGCAGATACGCAGCTCTCCGAAGCTAAGTGCCGGTCCCGGGCTTCTTTCGGCACAAACCGCTCTCAGGAGCTCCCTGCGCTCGCCACAATGCTCTGTGTGCGAAGAAGCCGCTTCTTCGCCTCCGGGAGAATCGGCGAGCGGCAGCTTCCCAAAGGCGAAGATGCAAGCTGCGGCACACAGGCACAGTGTGGGCAGCCTTCAGACTTAGAGAAAACAGTACTTTACCACTCTCCTGCCTTTTCCATGGTTATTCTATTGGAAAAGAACGAGTTTTGGACAACTACCTTTCATTCTTGCCAAACTCTTTGCAGACCCCCGTGCAAGCTTTAGAACAAGATTTTGGATGTTTTCTTTCCTGGCAGAGTTTCTCCTTGCAAGATATGCTGGAAAAGCTTTTGGCTGAGTGTAGAGCGGCAAGACACGCAGAAGACGCAGATACGCAGCTCTCCGAAGCTAAGTGCCGGTCCCGGGCTTCTTTTGGCACAAACCGCTCTCAGGAGCTCCCTGCGCTCGCCACAATGCTCTGTGTGCGAAGAAGCCGCTTCTTCGCCTCCGGGAGAATCGGCGAGCGGCAGCTTCCCAAAGGCGAAGATGCAAGCTGCAGCACGCAGGCACAGTGTGGGCAGCCTTCAGACTTAGAGAAAACAGTACTTTACCACTCTCCTGCCTTTTCCATGGTTATTCTATTGGAAAAGAACGAGTTTTGGACAACTACCTTTCATTCTTGCCAAACTCTTTGCAGACCCCCGTGCAAGCTTTAGAACAAGATTTTGGATGTTTTCTTTCCTGGCAGAGTTTCTCCTTGCAAGATATGGTGGAAAAGCTTTTGGCTGAGTGTAGAGCGGCAAGACACGCAGAAGACGCAGATACGCAGCTCTCCGAAGCTAAGTGCCGGTCCCGGGCTTCTTTCGGCACAAACCGCTCTCAGGAGCTCCCTGCGCTCGCCACAATGCTCTGTGTGCGAAGAAGCCGCTTCTTCGCCTCCGGGAGAATCGGCGAGCGGCAGCTTCCCAAAGGCGAAGATGCAAGCTGCAGCACACAGGCACAGTGTGGGCAGCCTTCAGACTTAGAGAAAACAGTACTTTACCACTCTCCTGCCTTTTCCATGGTTATTCTATTGGAAAAGAACGAGTTTTGGACAACTACCTTTCATTCTTGCCAAACTCTTTGCAGACCCCCGTGCAAGCTTTAGAACAAGATTTTGGATGTTTTCTTTCCTGGCAGAGTTTCTCCTTGCAAGATATGCTGGAAAAGCTTTTGGCTGAGTGTAGAGCGGCAAGACACGCAGAAGACGCAGATACGCAGCTCTCCGAAGCTAAGTGCCGGTCCCGGGCTTCTTTCGGCACAAACCGCTCTCAGGAGCTCCCTGCGCTCGCCACAATGCTCTGTGTGCGAAGAAGCCGCTTCTTCGCCTCCGGGAGAATCGGCGAGCGGCAGCTTCCCAAAGGCGAAGATGCAAGCTGCGGCACACAGGCACAGTGTGGGCAGCCTTCAGACTTAGAGAAAACAGTACTTTACCACTCTCCTGCCTTTTCCATGGTTATTCTATTGGAAAAGAACGAGTTTTGGACAACTACCTTTCATTCTTGCCAAACTCTTTGCAGACCCCCGTGCAAGCTTTAGAACAAGATTTTGGATGTTTTCTTTCCTGGCAGAGTTTCTCCTTGCAAGATATGGTGGAAAAGCTTTTGGCTGAGTGTAGAGCGGCAAGACACGCAGAAGACGCAGATACGCAGCTCTCCGAAGCTAAGTGCCGGTCCCGGGCTTCTTTCGGCACAAACCGCTCTCAGGAGCTCCCTGCGCTCGCCACAATGCTCTGTGTGCGAAGAAGCCACTTCTTCGCCTCCGGGAGAATCGGCGAGCGGCAGCTTCCCAAAGGCGAAGATGCAAGCTGCAGCACGCAGGCACAGTGTGGGCAGCCTTCAGACTTAGAGAAAACAGTACTTTACCACTCTCCTGCCTTTTCCATGGTTATTCTATTGGAAAAGAACGAGTTTTGGACAACTACCTTTCATTCTTGCCAAACTCTTTGCAGACCCCCGTGCAAGCTTTAGAACAAGATTTTGGATGTTTTCTTTCCTGGCAGAGTTTCTCCTTGCAAGATATGGTGGAAAAGCTTTTGGCTGAGTGTAGAGCGGCAAGACACGCAGAAGACGCAGATACGCAGCTCTCCGAAGCTAAGTGCCGGTCCCGGGCTTCTTTCGGCACAAACCGCTCTCAGGAGCTCCCTGCGCTCGCCACAATGCTCTGTGTGCGAAGAAGCCGCTTCTTCGCCTCCGGGAGAATCGGCGAGCGGCAGCTTCCCAAAGGCGAAGATGCAAGCTGCAGCACACAGGCACAGTGTGGGCAGCATTCAGACTTCGAGAAAACAGTACTTTACCACTCTCCTGCCTTTTCCATGGTTATTCTATTGGAAAAGAACGAGTTTTGGACAACTACCTTTCATTCTTGCCAAACTCTTTGCAGACCCCCGTGCAAGCTTTAGAACAAGATTTTGGATGTTTTCTTTCCTGGCAGAGTTTCTCCTTGCAAGATATGGTGGAAAAGCTTTTGGCTGAGTGTAGAGCGGCAAGACACGCAGAAGACGCAGATACGCAGCTCTCCGAAGCTAAGTGCCGGTCCCGGGCTTCTTTCGGCACAAACCGCTCTCAGGAGCTCCCTGCGCTCGCCACAATGCTCTGTGTGCGAAGAAGCCGCTCCTTCGCCTCCGGGAGAATCGGCGAGCGGCAGCTTCCCAAAGGCGAAGATGCAAGCTGCGGCACACAGGCACAGTGTGGGCAGCCTTCAGACTTAGAGAAAACAGTACTTTACCACTCTCCTGCCTTTTCCATGGTTATTCTATTGGAAAAGAACGAGTTTTGGACAACTACCTTTCATTCTTGCCAAACTCTTTGCAGACCCCCGTGCAAGCTTTAGAACAAGATTTTGGATGTTTTCTTTCCTGGCAGAGTTTCTCCTTGCAAGATATGGTGGAAAAGCTTTTGGCTGAGTGTAGAGCGGCAAGACACGCAGAAGACGCAGATACGCAGCTCTCCGAAGCTAAGTGCCGGTCCCGGGCTTCTTTCGGCACAAACCGCTCTCAGGAGCTCCCTGCGCTCGCCACAATGCTCTGTGTGCGAAGAAGCCGCTTCTTCGCCTCCGGGAGAATCGGCGAGCGGCAGCTTCCCAAAGGCGAAGATGCAAGCTGCAGCACACAGGCACAGTGTGGGCAGCATTCAGACTTAGAGAAAACAGTACTTTACCACTCTCCTGCCTTTTCCATGGTTATTCTATTGGAAAAGAACGAGTTTTGGACAACTACCTTTCATTCTTGCCAAACTCTTTGCAGACCCCCGTGCAAGCTTTAGAACAAGATTTTGGATGTTTTCTTTCCTGGCAGAGTTTCTCCTTGCAAGATATGGTGGAAAAGCTTTTGGCTGAGTGTAGAGCGGCAAGACACGCAGAAGACGCAGATACGCAGCTCTCCGAAGCTAAGTGCCGGTCCCGGGCTTCTTTCGGCACAAACCGCTCTCAGGAGCTCCCTGCGCTCGCCACAATGCTCTGTGTGCGAAGAAGCCGCTCCTTCGCCTCCGGGAGAATCGGCGAGCGGCAGCTTCCCAAAGGCGAAGATGCAAGCTGCGGCACACAGGCACAGTGTGGGCAGCCTTCAGACTTAGAGAAAACAGTACTTTACCACTCTCCTGCCTTTTCCATGGTTATTCTATTGGAAAAGAACGAGTTTTGGACAACTACCTTTCATTCTTGCCAAACTCTTTGCAGACCCCCGTGCAAGCTTTAGAACAAGATTTTGGATGTTTTCTTTCCTGGCAGAGTTTCTCCTTGCAAGATATGGTGGAAAAGCTTTTTGCTGAGTGTAGAGCGGCAAGACACGCAGAAGACGCAGATACGCAGCTCTCCGAAGCTAAGTGCCGGTCCCGGGCTTCTTTCGGCACAAACCGCTCTCAGGAGCTCCCTGCGCTCGCCACAATGCTCTGTGTGCGAAGAAGCCGCTTCTTCGCCTCCGGGAGAATCGGCGAGCGGCAGCTTCCCAAAGGCGAAGATGCAAGCTGCAGCACACAGGCACAGTGTGGGCAGCCTTCAGACTTAGAGAAAACAGTACTTTACCACTCTCCTGCCTTTTCCATGGTTATTCTATTGGAAAAGAACGAGTTTTGGACAACTACCTTTCATTCTTGCCAAACTCTTTGCAGACCCCCGTGCAAGCTTTAGAACAAGATTTTGGATGTTTTCTTTCCTGGCAGAGTTTCTCCTTGCAAGATATGGTGGAAAAGCTTTTGGCTGAGTGTAGAGCGGCAAGACACGCAGAAGACGCAGATACGCAGCTCTCCGAAGCTAAGTGCCGGTCCCGGGCTTCTTTCGGCACAAACCGCTCTCAGGAGCTCCCTGCGCTCGCCACAATGCTCTGTGTGCGAAGAAGCCGCTTCTTCGCCTCCGGGAGAATCGGCGAGCGGCAGCTTCCCAAAGGCGAAGATGCAAGCTGCAGCACACAGGCACAGTGTGGGCAGCCTTCAGACTTAGAGAAAACAGTACTTTACCACTCTCCTGCCTTTTCCATGGTTATTCTATTGGAAAAGAACGAGTTTTGGACAACTACCTTTCATTCTTGCCAAACTCTTTGCAGACCCCCGTGCAAGCTTTAGAACAAGATTTTGGATGTTTTCTTTCCTGGCAGAGTTTCTCCTTGCAAGATATGGTGGAAAAGCTTTTTGCTGAGTGTAGAGCGGCAAGACACGCAGAAGACGCAGATACGCAGCTCTCCGAAGCTAAGTGCCGGTCCCGGGCTTCTTTCGGCACAAACCGCTCTCAGGAGCTCCCTGCACTCGCCACAATGCTCTGTGTGCGAAGAAGCCGCTTCTTCGCCTCCGGGAGAATCGGCGAGCGGCAGCTTCCCAAAGGCGAAGATGCAAGCTGCGGCACACAGGCACAGTGTGGGCAGCCTTCAGACTTAGAGAAAACAGTACTTTACCACTCTCCTGCCTTTTCCATGGTTATTCTATTGGAAAAGAACGAGTTTTGGACAACTACCTTTCATTCTTGCCAAACTCTTTGCAGACCCCCGTGCAAGCTTTAGAACAAGATTTTGGATGTTTTCTTTCCTGGCAGAGTTTCTCCTTGCAAGATATGGTGGAAAAGCTTTTGGCTGAGTGTAGAGCGGCAAGACACGCAGAAGACGCAGATACGCAGCTCTCCGAAGCTAAGTGCCGGTCCCGGGCTTCTTTCGGCACAAACCGCTCTCAGGAGCTCCCTGCGCTCGCCACAATGCTCTGTGTGCGAAGAAGCCGCTTCTTCGCCTCCGGGAGAATCGGCGAGCGGCAGCTTCCCAAAGGCGAAGATGCAAGCTGCAGCACACAGGCACAGTGTGGGCAGCATTCAGACTTAGAGAAAACAGTACTTTACCACTCTCCTGCCTTTTCCATGGTTATTCTATTGGAAAAGAACGAGTTTTGGACAACTACCTTTCATTCTTGCCAAACTCTTTGCAGACCCCCGTGCAAGCTTTAGAACAAGATTTTGGATGTTTTCTTTCCTGGCAGAGTTTCTCCTTGCAAGATATGGTGGAAAAGCTTTTTGCTGAGTGTAGAGCGGCAAGACACGCAGAAGACGCAGATACGCAGCTCTCCGAAGCTAAGTGCCGGTCCCGGGCTTCTTTCGGCACAAACCGCTCTCAGGAGCTCCCTGCGCTCGCCACAATGCTCTGTGTGCGAAGAAGCCGCTTCTTCGCCTCCGGGAGAATCGGCGAGCGGCAGCTTCCCAAAGGCGAAGATGCAAGCTGCGGCACACAGGCACAGTGTGGGCAGCCTTCAGACTTAGAGAAAACAGTACTTTACCACTCTCCTGCCTTTTCCATGGTTATTCTATTGGAAAAGAACGAGTTTTGGACAACTACCTTTCATTCTTGCCAAACTCTTTGCAGACCCCCGTGCAAGCTTTAGAACAAGATTTTGGATGTTTTCTTTCCTGGCAGAGTTTCTCCTTGCAAGATATGCTGGAAAAGCTTTTGGCTGAGTGTAGAGCGGCAAGACACGCAGAAGACGCAGATACGCAGCTCTCCGAAGCTAAGTGTCGGTCCCGGGCTTCTTTCGGCACAAACCGCTCTCAGGAGCTCCCTGCGCTCGCCACAATGCTCTGTGTGCGAAGAAGCCGCTTCTTCGCCTCCGGGAGAATCGGCGAGCGGCAGCTTCCCAAAGGCGAAGATGCAAGCTGCAGCACGCAGGCACAGTGTGGGCAGCCTTCAGACTTAGAGAAAACAGTACTTTACCACTCTCCTGCCTTTTCCATGGTTATTCTATTGGAAAAGAACGAGTTTTGGACAACTACCTTTCATTCTTGCCAAACTCTTTGCAGACCCCCGTGCAAGCTTTAGAACAAGATTTTGGATGTTTTCTTTCCTGGCAGAGTTTCTCCTTGCAAGATATGGTGGAAAAGCTTTTGGCTGAGTGTAGAGCGGCAAGACACGCAGAAGACGCAGATACGCAGCTCTCCGAAGCTAAGTGCCGGTCCCGGGCTTCTTTCGGCACAAACCGCTCTCAGGAGCTCCCTGCGCTCGCCACAATGCTCTGTGTGCGAAGAAGCCGCTTCTTCGCCTCCGGGAGAATCGGCGAGCGGCAGCTTCCCAAAGGCGAAGATGCAAGCTGCACCACGCAGGCACAGTGTGGGCAGCATTCAGACTTAGAGAAAACAGTACTTTACCACTCTCCTGCCTTTTCCATGGTTATTCTATTGGAAAAGAACGAGATTTGGACAACTACCTTTCATTCTTGCCAAACTCTTTGCAGACCCCCGTGCAAGCTTTAGAACAAGATTTTGGATGTTTTCTTTCCTGGCAGAGTTTCTCCTTGCAAGATATGGTGGAAAAGCTTTTTGCTGAGTGTAGAGCGGCAAGACACGCAGAAAACGCAGATACGCAGCTCTCCGAAGCTAAGTGCCGGTCCCGGGCTTCTTTCGGCACAAACCGCTCTCAGGAGCTCCCTGCGCTCGCCACAATGCTCTGTGTGCGAAGAAGCCGCTTCTTCGCCTCCGGGAGAATCGGCGAGCGGCAGCTTCCCAAAGGCGAAGATGCAAGCTGCAGCACACAGGCACAGTGTGGGCAGCCTTCAGACTTAGAGAAAACAGTACTTTACCACTCTCCTGCCTTTTCCATGGTTATTCTATTGGAAAAGAACGAGTTTTGGACAACTACCTTTCATTCTTGCCAAACTCTTTGCAGACCCCCGTGCAAGCTTTAGAACAAGATTTTGGATGTTTTCTTTCCTGGCAGAGTTTCTCCTTGCAAGATATGGTGGAAAAGCTTTTTGCTGAGTGTAGAGCGGCAAGACACGCAGAAGACGCAGATACGCAGCTCTCCGAAGCTAAGTGCCGGTCCCGGGCTTCTTTCGGCACAAACCGCTCTCAGGAGCTCCCTGCGCTCGCCACAATGCTCTGTGTGCGAAGAAGCCGCTTCTTCGCCTCCGGGAGAATCGGCGAGCGGCAGCTTCCCAAAGGCGAAGATGCAAGCTGCAGCACGCAGGCACAGTGTGGGCAGCCTTCAGACTTAGAGAAAACAGTACTTTACCACTCTCCTGCCTTTTCCATGGTTATTCTATTGGAAAAGAACGAGTTTTGGACAACTACCTTTCATTCTTGCCAAACTCTTTGCAGACCCCCGTGCAAGCTTTAGAACAAGATTTTGGATGTTTTCTTTCCTGGCAGAGTTTCTCCTTGCAAGATATGGTGGAAAAGCTTTTGGCTGAGTGTAGAGCGGCAAGACACGCAGAAGACGCAGATACGCAGCTCTCCGAAGCTAAGTGCCGGTCCCGGGCTTCTTTCGGCACAAACCGCTCTCAGGAGCTCCCTGCACTCGCCACAATGCTCTGTGTGCGAAGAAGCCGCTTCTTCGCCTCCGGGAGAATCGGCGAGCGGCAGCTTCCCAAAGGCGAAGATGCAAGCTGCAGCACACAGGCACAGTGTGGGCAGCCTTCAGACTTAGAGAAAACAGTACTTTACCACTCTCCTGCCTTTTCCATGGTTATTCTATTGGAAAAGAACGAGTTTTGGACAACTACCTTTCATTCTTGCCAAACTCTTTGCAGACCCCCGTGCAAGCTTTAGAACAAGATTTTGGATGTTTTCTTTCCTGGCAGAGTTTCTCCTTGCAAGATATGGTGGAAAAGCTTTTGGCTGAGTGTAGAGCGGCAAGACACGCAGAAGACGCAGATACGCAGCTCTCCGAAGCTAAGTGCCGGTCCCGGGCTTCTTTCGGCACAAACCGCTCTCAGGAGCTCCCTGCGCTCGCCACAATGCTCTGTGTGCGAAGAAGCCGCTTCTTCGCCTCCGGGAGAATCGGCGAGCGGCAGCTTCCCAAAGGCGAAGATGCAAGCTGCAGCACACAGGCACAGTGTGGGCAGCCTTCAGACTTAGAGAAAACAGTACTTTACCACTCTCCTGCCTTTTCCATGGTTATTCTATTGGAAAAGAACGAGTTTTGGACAACTACCTTTCATTCTTGCCAAACTCTTTGCAGACCCCCGTGCAAGCTTTAGAACAAGATTTTGGATGTTTTCTTTCCTGGCAGAGTTTCTCCTTGCAAGATATGGTGGAAAAGCTTTTGGCTGAGTGTAGAGCGGCAAGACACGCAGAAGACGCAGATACGCAGCTCTCCGAAGCTAAGTGCCGGTCCCGGGCTTCTTTCGGCACAAACCGCTCTCAGGAGCTCCCTGCACTCGCCACAATGCTCTGTGTGCGAAGAAGCCGCTTCTTCGCCTCCGGGAGAATCGGCGAGCGGCAGCTTCCCAAAGGCGAAGATGCAAGCTGCGGCACACAGGCACAGTGTGGGCAGCCTTCAGACTTAGAGAAAACAGTACTTTACCACTCTCCTGCCTTTTCCATGGTTATTCTATTGGAAAAGAACGAGTTTTGGACAACTACCTTTCATTCTTGCCAAACTCTTTGCAGACCCCCGTGCAAGCTTTAGAACAAGATTTTGGATGTTTTCTTTCCTGGCAGAGTTTCTCCTTGCAAGATATGGTGGAAAAGCTTTTGGCTGAGTGTAGAGCGGCAAGACACGCAGAAGACGCAGATACGCAGCTCTCCGAAGCTAAGTGCCGGTCCCGGGCTTCTTTCGGCACAAACCGCTCTCAGGAGCTCCCTGCGCTCGCCACAATGCTCTGTGTGCGAAGAAGCCGCTTCTTCGCCTCCGGGAGAATCGGCGAGCGGCAGCTTCCCAAAGGCGAAGATGCAAGCTGCAGCACACAGGCACAGTGTGGGCAGCATTCAGACTTAGAGAAAACAGTACTTTACCACTCTCCTGCCTTTTCCATGGTTATTCTATTGGAAAAGAACGAGTTTTGGACAACTACCTTTCATTCTTGCCAAACTCTTTGCAGACCCCCGTGCAAGCTTTAGAACAAGATTTTGGATGTTTTCTTTCCTGGCAGAGTTTCTCCTTGCAAGATATGGTGGAAAAGCTTTTGGCTGAGTGTAGAGCGGCAAGACACGCAGAAGACGCAGATACGCAGCTCTCCGAAGCTAAGTGCTGGTCCCGGGCTTCTTTCGGCACAAACCGCTCTCAGGAGCTCCCTGCGCTCGCCACAATGCTCTGTGTGCGAAGAAGCCGCTTCTTCGCCTCCGGGAGAATCGGCGAGCGGCAGCTTCCCAAAGGCGAAGATGCAAGCTGCGGCACACAGGCACAGTGTGGGCAGCCTTCAGACTTAGAGAAAACAGTACTTTACCACTCTCCTGCCTTTTCCATGGTTATTCTATTGGAAAAGAACGAGTTTTGGACAACTACCTTTCATTCTTGCCAAACTCTTTGCAGACCCCCGTGCAAGCTTTAGAACAAGATTTTGGATGTTTTCTTTCCTGGCAGAGTTTCTCCTTGCAAGATATGCTGGAAAAGCTTTTGGCTGAGTGTAGAGCGGCAAGACACGCAGAAGACGCAGATACGCAGCTCTCCGAAGCTAAGTGTCGGTCCCGGGCTTCTTTCGGCACAAACCGCTCTCAGGAGCTCCCTGCGCTCGCCACAATGCTCTGTGTGCGAAGAAGCCGCTTCTTCGCCTCCGGGAGAATCGGCGAGCGGCAGCTTCCCAAAGGCGAAGATGCAAGCTGCAGCACGCAGGCACAGTGTGGGCAGCCTTCAGACTTAGAGAAAACAGTACTTTACCACTCTCCTGCCTTTTCCATGGTTATTCTATTGGAAAAGAACGAGTTTTGGACAACTACCTTTCATTCTTGCCAAACTCTTTGCAGACCCCCGTGCAAGCTTTAGAACAAGATTTTGGATGTTTTCTTTCCTGGCAGAGTTTCTCCTTGCAAGATATGGTGGAAAAGCTTTTGGCTGAGTGTAGAGCGGCAAGACACGCAGAAGACGCAGATACGCAGCTCTCCGAAGCTAAGTGCCGGTCCCGGGCTTCTTTCGGCACAAACCGCTCTCAGGAGCTCCCTGCGCTCGCCACAATGCTCTGTGTGCGAAGAAGCCGCTTCTTCGCCTCCGGGAGAATCGGCGAGCGGCAGCTTCCCAAAGGCGAAGATGCAAGCTGCACCACGCAGGCACAGTGTGGGCAGCATTCAGACTTAGAGAAAACAGTACTTTACCACTCTCCTGCCTTTTCCATGGTTATTCTATTGGAAAAGAACGAGATTTGGACAACTACCTTTCATTCTTGCCAAACTCTTTGCAGACCCCCGTGCAAGCTTTAGAACAAGATTTTGGATGTTTTCTTTCCTGGCAGAGTTTCTCCTTGCAAGATATGCTGGAAAAGCTTTTGGCTGAGTGTAGAGCGGCAAGACACGCAGAAGACGCAGATACGCAGCTCTCCGAAGCTAAGTGCCGGTCCCGGGCTTCTTTCGGCACAAACCGCTCTCAGGAGCTCCCTGCGCTCGCCACAATGCTCTGTGTGCGAAGAAGCCGCTTCTTCGCCTCCGGGAGAATCGGCGAGCGGCAGCTTCCCAAAGGCGAAGATGCAAGCTGCAGCACACAGGCACAGTGTGGGCAGCCTTCAGACTTAGAGAAAACAGTACTTTACCACTCTCCTGCCTTTTCCATGGTTATTCTATTGGAAAAGAACGAGTTTTGGACAACTACCTTTCATTCTTGCCAAACTCTTTGCAGACCCCCGTGCAAGCTTTAGAACAAGATTTTGGATGTTTTCTTTCCTGGCAGAGTTTCTCCTTGCAAGATATGGTGGAAAAGCTTTTTGCTGAGTGTAGAGCGGCAAGACACGCAGAAGACGCAGATACGCAGCTCTCCGAAGCTAAGTGCCGGTCCCGGGCTTCTTTCGGCACAAACCGCTCTCAGGAGCTCCCTGCGCTCGCCACAATGCTCTGTGTGCGAAGAAGCCGCTTCTTCGCCTCCGGGAGAATCGGCGAGCGGCAGCTTCCCAAAGGCGAAGATGCAAGCTGCAGCACGCAGGCACAGTGTGGGCAGCCTTCAGACTTAGAGAAAACAGTACTTTACCACTCTCCTGCCTTTTCCATGGTTATTCTATTGGAAAAGAACGAGATTTGGACAACTACCTTTCATTCTTGCCAAACTCTTTGCAGACCCCCGTGCAAGCTTTAGAACAAGATTTTGGATGTTTTCTTTCCTGGCAGAGTTTCTCCTTGCAAGATATGGTGGAAAAGCTTTTGGCTGAGTGTAGAGCGGCAAGACACGCAGAAGACGCAGATACGCAGCTCTCCGAAGCTAAGTGCCGGTCCCGGGCTTCTTTCGGCACAAACCGCTCTCAGGAGCTCCCTGCGCTCGCCACAATGCTCTGTGTGCGAAGAAGCCGCTTCTTCGCCTCCGGGAGAATCGGCGAGCGGCAGCTTCCCAAAGGCGAAGATGCAAGCTGCAGCACACAGGCACAGTGTGGGCAGCATTCAGACTTAGAGAAAACAGTACTTTACCACTCTCCTGCCTTTTCCATGGTTATTCTATTGGAAAAGAACGAGTTTTGGACAACTACCTTTCATTCTTGCCAAACTCTTTGCAGACCCCCGTGCAAGCTTTAGAACAAGATTTTGGATGTTTTCTTTCCTGGCAGAGTTTCTCCTTGCAAGATATGGTGGAAAAGCTTTTGGCTGAGTGTAGAGCGGCAAGACACGCAGAAGACGCAGATACGCAGCTCTCCGAAGCTAAGTGCCGGTCCCGGGCTTCTTTCGGCACAAACCGCTCTCAGGAGCTCCCTGCGCTCGCCACAATGCTCTGTGTGCGAAGAAGCCGCTTCTTCGCCTCCGGGAGAATCGGCGAGCGGCAGCTTCCCAAAGGCGAAGATGCAAGCTGCGGCACACAGGCACAGTGTGGGCAGCCTTCAGACTTAGAGAAACCAGTACTTTACCACTCTCCTGCCTTTTCCATGGTTATTCTATTGGAAAAGAACGAGTTTTGGACAACTACCTTTCATTCTTGCCAAACTCTTTGCAGACCCCCGTGCAAGCTTTAGAACAAGATTTTGGATGTTTTCTTTCCTGGCAGAGTTTCTCCTTGCAAGATATGGTGGAAAAGCTTTTGGCTGAGTGTAGAGCGGCAAGACACGCAGAAGACGCAGATACGCAGCTCTCCGAAGCTAAGTGCCGGTCCCGGGCTTCTTTCGGCACAAACCGCTCTCAGGAGCTCCCTGCGCTCGCCACAATGCTCTGTGTGCGAAGAAGCCGCTTCTTCGCCTCCGGGAGAATCGGCGAGCGGCAGCTTCCCAAAGGCGAAGATGCAAGCTGCGGCACACAGGCACAGTGTGGGCAGCCTTCAGACTTAGAGAAACCAGTACTTTACCACTCTCCTGCCTTTTCCATGGTTATTCTATTGGAAAAGAACGAGTTTTGGACAACTACCTTTCATTCTTGCCAAACTCTTTGCAGACCCCCGTGCAAGCTTTAGAACAAGATTTTGGATGTTTTCTTTCCTGGCAGAGTTTCTCCTTGCAAGATATGGTGGAAAAGCTTTTTGCTGAGTGTAGAGCGGCAAGACACGCAGAAGACGCAGATACGCAGCTCTCCGAAGCTAAGTGCCGGTCCCGGGCTTCTTTCGGCACAAACCGCTCTCAGGAGCTCCCTGCGCTCGCCACAATGCTCTGTGTGCGAAGAAGCCGCTTCTTCGCCTCCGGGAGAATCGGCGAGCGGCAGCTTCCCAAAGGCGAAGATGCAAGCTGCAGCACGCAGGCACAGTGTGGGCAGCCTTCAGACTTAGAGAAAACAGTACTTTACCACTCTCCTGCCTTTTCCATGGTTATTCTATTGGAAAAGAACGAGTTTTGGACAACTACCTTTCATTCTTGCCAAACTCTTTGCAGACCCCCGTGCAAGCTTTAGAACAAGATTTTGGATGTTTTCTTTCCTGGCAGAGTTTCTCCTTGCAAGATATGGTGGAAAAGCTTTTGGCTGAGTGTAGAGCGGCAAGACACGCAGAAGACGCAGATACGCAGCTCTCCGAAGCTAAGTGCCGGTCCCGGGCTTCTTTCGGCACAAACCGCTCTCAGGAGCTCCCTGCGCTCGCCACAATGCTCTGTGTGCGAAGAAGCCGCTTCTTCGCCTCCAGGAGAATCGGCGAGCGGCAGCTTCCCAAAGGCGAAGATGCAAGCTGCACCACGCAGGCACAGTGTGGGCAGCCTTCAGACTTAGAGAAAACAGTACTTTACCACTCTCCTGCCTTTTCCATGGTTATTCTATTGGAAAAGAACGAGTTTTGGACAACTACCTTTCATTCTTGCCAAACTCTTTGCAGACCCCCGTGCAAGCTTTAGAACAAGATTTTGGATGTTTTCTTTCCTGGCAGAGTTTCTCCTTGCAAGATATGGTGGAAAAGCTTTTGGCTGAGTGTAGAGCGGCAAGACACGCAGAAGACGCAGATACGCAGCTCTCCGAAGCTAAGTGCCGGTCCCGGGCTTCTTTCGGCACAAACCGCTCTCAGGAGCTCCCTGCGCTCGCCACAATGCTCTGTGTGCGAAGAAGCCGCTTCTTCGCCTCCGGGAGAATTGGCGAGCGGCAGCTTCCCAAAGGCGAAGATGCAAGCTGCGGCACACAGGCACAGTGTGGGCAGCCTTCAGACTTAGAGAAACCAGTACTTTACCACTCTCCTGCCTTTTCCATGGTTATTCTATTGGAAAAGAACGAGTTTTGGACAACTACCTTTCATTCTTGCCAAACTCTTTGCAGACCCCCGTGCAAGCTTTAGAACAAGATTTTGGATGTTTTCTTTCCTGGCAGAGTTTCTCCCTACAAGATATGGTGGAAAAGCTTTTTGCTGAGTGTAGAGCGGCAAGACACGCAGAAGACGCAGATACGCAGCTCTCCGAAGCTAAGTGCCGGTCCCGGGCTTCTTTCGGCACAAACCGCTCTCAGGAGCTCCCTGCGCTCGCCACAATGCTCTGTGTGCGAAGAAGCCGCTTCTTCGCCTCCGGGAGAATCGGCGAGCGGCAGCTTCCCAAAGGCGAAGATGCAAGCTGCAGCACACAGGCACAGTGTGGGCAGCCTTCAGACTTAGAGAAAACAGTACTTTACCACTCTCCTGCCTTTTCCATGGTTATTCTATTGGAAAAGAACGAGTTTTGGACAACTACCTTTCATTCTTGCCAAACTCTTTGCAGACCCCCGTGCAAGCTTTAGAACAAGATTTTGGATGTTTTCTTTCCTGGCAGAGTTTCTCCTTGCAAGATATGGTGGAAAAGCTTTTGGCTGAGTGTAGAGCGGCAAGACACGCAGAAGACGCAGATACGCAGCTCTCCGAAGCTAAGTGCCGGTCCCGGGCTTCTTTCGGCACAAACCGCTCTCAGGAGCTCCCTGCGCTCGCCACAATGCTCTGTGTGCGAAGAAGCCGCTTCTTCGCCTCCGGGAGAATCGGCGAGCGGCAGCTTCCCAAAGGCGAAGATGCAAGCTGCAGCACACAGGCACAGTGTGGGCAGCCTTCAGACTTAGAGAAAACAGTACTTTACCACTCTCCTGCCTTTTCCATGGTTATTCTATTGGAAAAGAACGAGTTTTGGACAACTACCTTTCATTCTTGCCAAACTCTTTGCAGACCCCCGTGCAAGCTTTAGAACAAGATTTTGGATGTTTTCTTTCCTGGCAGAGTTTCTCCTTGCAAGATATGGTGGAAAAGCTTTTTGCTGAGTGTAGAGCGGCAAGACACGCAGAAGACGCAGATACGCAGCTCTCCGAAGCTAAGTGCCGGTCCCGGGCTTCTTTCGGCACAAACCGCTCTCAGGAGCTCCCTGCGCTCGCCACAATGCTCTGTGTGCGAAGAAGCCGCTTCTTCGCCTCCGGGAGAATCGGCGAGCGGCAGCTTCCCAAAGGCGAAGATGCAAGCTGCAGCACGCAGGCACAGTGTGGGCAGCCTTCAGACTTAGAGAAAACAGTACTTTACCACTCTCCTGCCTTTTCCATGGTTATTCTATTGGAAAAGAACGAGTTTTGGACAACTACCTTTCATTCTTGCCAAACTCTTTGCAGACCCCCGTGCAAGCTTTAGAACAAGATTTTGGATGTTTTCTTTCCTGGCAGAGTTTCTCCTTGCAAGATATGGTGGAAAAGCTTTTGGCTGAGTGTAGAGCGGCAAGACACGCAGAAGACGCAGATACGCAGCTCTCCGAAGCTAAGTGCCGGTCCCGGGCTTCTTTCGGCACAAACCGCTCTCAGGAGCTCCCTGCGCTCGCCACAATGCTCTGTGTGCGAAGAAGCCGCTTCTTCGTCTGCGGGAGAATCGGCGAGCGGCAGCTTCCCAAAGGCGAAGATGCAAGCTGCAGCACGCAGGCACAGTGTGGGCAGCCTTCAGACTTAGAGAAAACAGTACTTTACCACTCTCCTGCCTTTTCCATGGTTATTCTATTGGAAAAGAACGAGTTTTGGACAACTACCTTTCATTCTTGCCAAACTCTTTGCAGACCCCCGTGCAAGCTTTAGAACAAGATTTTGGATGTTTTCTTTCCTGGCAGAGTTTCTCCTTGCAAGATATGGTGGAAAAGCTTTTGGCTGAGTGTAGAGCGGCAAGACACGCAGAAGACGCAGATACGCAGCTCTCCGAAGCTAAGTGCCGGTCCCGGGCTTCTTTCGGCACAAACCGCTCTCAGGAGCTCCCTGCGCTCGCCACAATGCTCTGTGTGCGAAGAAGCCGCTTCTTCGCCTCCGGGAGAATCGGCGAGCGGCAGCTTCCCAAAGGCGAAGATGCAAGCTGCAGCACGCAGGCACAGTGTGGGCAGCATTCAGACTTAGAGAAAACAGTACTTTACCACTCTCCTGCCTTTTCCATGGTTATTCTATTGGAAAAGAACGAGTTTTGGACAACTACCTTTCATTCTTGCCAAACTCTTTGCAGACCCCCGTGCAAGCTTTAGAACAAGATTTTGGATGTTTTCTTTCCTGGCAGAGTTTCTCTTTGCAAGATATGGTGGAAAAGCTTTTTGCTGAGTGTTGAGCGGCAAGACACACAGAAGACGCAGACACGCAGCTCTCCGAAGCTAAGTGCCGGTCCACGGCTTCTTTCGGCAGAAGCCGCTCTTAGGTGCTCACCGCGACCGGCCCAATGCTCTGTGTGCGAAGAAGCAGCTTCTTAGCCTCCGGGAGAATCGGTGAGCGGCAGCTTCCCAAAGGCGAAGATGCAAGCCGCCCCATGCAGGCACAGTGTGGGCAGCCTTCAGACTTAGAGAAAACAGTACTTTACCACTCTCCTGCCTTTTCCATGGTTATTCTATTGGAAAAGAACGAGTTTTGGACAACTACCTTTCATTCTTGCCAAACTCTTTGCAGACCCCCGTGCAAGCTTTAGAACAAGATTTTGGATGTTTTCTTTCCTGGCAGAGTTTCTCCTTGCAAGATATGCTGGAAAAGCTTTTGGCTGAGTGTAGAGCGGCAAGACACGCAGAAGACGCAGATACGCAGCTCTCCGAAGCTAAGTGCCGGTCCCGGGCTTCTTTCGGCACAAACCGCTCTCAGGAGCTCCCTGCGCTCGCCACAATGCTCTGTGTGCGAAGAAGCCGCTTCTTCGCCTCCGGGAGAATCGGCGAGCGGCAGCTTCCCAAAGGCGAAGATGCAAGCTGCAGCACGCAGGCACAGTGTGGGCAGCCTTCAGACTTAGAGAAAACAGTACTTTACCACTCTCCTGCCTTTTCCATGGTTATTCTATTGGAAAAGAACGAGTTTTGGACAACTACCTTTCATTCTTGCCAAACTCTTTGCAGACCCCCGTGCAAGCTTTAGAACAAGATTTTGGATGTTTTCTTTCCTGGCAGAGTTTCTCCTTGCAAGATATGGTGGAAAAGCTTTTGGCTGAGTGTAGAGCGGCAAGACACGCAGAAGACGCAGATACGCAGCTCTCCGAAGCTAAGTGCCGGTCCCGGGCTTCTTTCGGCACAAACCGCTCTCAGGAGCTCCCTGCGCTCGCCACAATGCTCTGTGTGCGAAGAAGCCGCTTCTTCGCCTCCGGGAGAATCGGCGAGCCGCAGCTTCCCAAAGGCGAAGATGCAAGCTGCAGCACGCAGGCACAGTGTGGGCAGCCTTCAGACTTAGAGAAAACAGTACTTTACCACTCTCCTGCCTTTTCCATGGTTATTCTATTGGAAAAGAACGAGTTTTGGACAACTACCTTTCATTCTTGCCAAACTCTTTGCAGACCCCCGTGCAAGCTTTAGAACAAGATTTTGGATGTTTTCTTTCCTGGCAGAGTTTCTCCTTGCAAGATATGGTGGAAAAGCTTTTTGCTGAGTGTAGAGCGGCAAGACACGCAGAAGACGCAGATACGCAGCTCTCCGAAGCTAAGTGCCGGTCCCGGGCTTCTTTCGGCACAAACCGCTCTCAGGAGCTCCCTGCGCTCGCCACAATGCTCTGTGTGCGAAGAAGCCGCTTCTTCGCCTCCGGGAGAATCGGCGAGCGGCAGCTTCCCAAAGGCGAAGATGCAAGCTGCAGCACACAGGCACAGTGTGGGCAGCCTTCAGACTTAGAGAAAACAGTACTTTACCACTCTCCTGCCTTTTCCATGGTTATTCTATTGGAAAAGAACGAGTTTTGGACAACTACCTTTCATTCTTGCCAAACTCTTTGCAGACCCCCGTGCAAGCTTTAGAACAAGATTTTGGATGTTTTCTTTCCTGGCAGAGTTTCTCCTTGCAAGATATGGTGGAAAAGCTTTTGGCTGAGTGTAGAGCGGCAAGACACGCAGAAGACGCAGATACGCAGCTCTCCGAAGCTAAGTGCCGGTCCCGGGCTTCTTTCGGCACAAACCGCTCTCAGGAGCTCCCTGCGCTCGCCACAATGCTCTGTGTGCGAAGAAGCCGCTTCTTCACCTCCGGGAGAATCGGCGAGCGGCAGCTTCCCAAAGGCGAAGATGCAAGCTGCAGCACGCAGGCACAGTGTGGGCAGCCTTCAGACTTAGAGAAAACAGTACTTTACCACTCTCCTGCCTTTTCCATGGTTATTCTATTGGAAAAGAACGAGTTTTGGACAACTACCTTTCATTCTTGCCAAACTCTTTGCAGACCCCCGTGCAAGCTTTAGAACAAGATTTTGGATGTTTTCTTTCCTGGCAGAGTTTCTCCTTGCAAGATATGGTGGAAAAGCTTTTGGCTGAGTGTAGAGCGGCAAGACACGCAGAAGACGCAGATACGCAGCTCTCCGAAGCTAAGTGCCGGTCCCGGGCTTCTTTCGGCACAAACCGCTCTCAGGAGCTCCCTGCGCTCGCCACAATGCTCTGTGTGCGAAGAAGCCGCTTCTTCGCCTCCGGGAGAATCGGCGAGCGGCAGCTTCCCAAAGGCGAAGATGCAAGCTGCAGCACACAGGCACAGCGTGGGCAGCATTCAGACTTAGAGAAAACAGTACTTTACCACTCTCCTGCCTTTTCCATGGTTATTCTATTGGAAAAGAACGAGTTTTGGACAACTACCTTTCATTCTTGCCAAACTCTTTGCAGACCCCCGTGCAAGCTTTAGAACAAGATTTTGGATGTTTTCTTTCCTGGCAGAGTTTCTCCTTGCAAGATATGGTGGAAAAGCTTTTTGCTGAGTGTAGAGCGGCAAGACACGCAGAAGACGCAGATACGCAGCTCTCCGAAGCTAAGTGCCGGTCCCGGGCTTCTTTCGGCACAAACCGCTCTCAGGAGCTCCCTGCGCTCGCCACAATGCTCTGTGTGCGAAGAAGCCGCTTCTTCGCCTGCGGGAGAATCGGCGAGCGGCAGCTTCCCAAAGGCGAAGATGCAAGCTGCAGCACACAGGCACAGTGTGGGCAGCCTTCAGACTTAGAGAAACCAGTACTTTACCACTCTCCTGCCTTTTCCATGGTTATTCTATTGGAAAAGAACGAGTTTTGGACAACTACCTTTCATTCTTGCCAAACTCTTTGCAGACCCCCGTGCAAGCTTTAGAACAAGATTTTGGATGTTTTCTTTCCTGGCAGAGTTTCTCCTTGCAAGATATGGTGGAAAAGCTTTTTGCTGAGTGTAGAGCGGCAAGACACGCAGAAGACGCAGATACGCAGCTCTCCGAAGCTAAGTGCCGGTCCCGGGCTTCTTTCGGCACAAACCGCTCTCAGGAGCTCCCTGCGCTCGCCACAATGCTCTGTGTGCGAAGAAGCCGCTTCTTCGCCTCCGGGAGAATCGGCGAGCGGCAGCTTCCCAAAGGCGAAGATGCAAGCTGCAGCACACAGGCACAGTGTGGGCAGCCTTCAGACTTAGAGAAAACAGTACTTTACCACTCTCCTGCCTTTTCCATGGTTATTCTATTGGAAAAGAACGAGTTTTGGACAACTACCTTTCATTCTTGCCAAACTCTTTGCAGACCCCCGTGCAAGCTTTAGAACAAGATTTTGGATGTTTTCTTTCCTGGCAGAGTTTCTCCTTGCAAGATATGGTGGAAAAGCTTTTGGCTGAGTGTAGAGCGGCAAGACACGCAGAAGACGCAGATACGCAGCTCTCCGAAGCTAAGTGCCGGTCCCGGGCTTCTTTCGGCACAAACCGCTCTCAGGAGCTCCCTGCGCTCGCCACAATGCTCTGTGTGCGAAGAAGCCGCTTCTTCACCTCCGGGAGAATCGGCGAGCGGCAGCTTCCCAAAGGCGAAGATGCAAGCTGCAGCACGCAGGCACAGTGTGGGCAGCCTTCAGACTTAGAGAAAACAGTACTTTACCACTCTCCTGCCTTTTCCATGGTTATTCTATTGGAAAAGAACGAGTTTTGGACAACTACCTTTCATTCTTGCCAAACTCTTTGCAGACCCCCGTGCAAGCTTTAGAACAAGATTTTGGATGTTTTCTTTCCTGGCAGAGTTTCTCCTTGCAAGATATGGTGGAAAAGCTTTTGGCTGAGTGTAGAGCGGCAAGACACGCAGAAGACGCAGATACGCAGCTCTCCGAAGCTAAGTGCCGGTCCCGGGCTTCTTTCGGCACAAACCGCTCTCAGGAGCTCCCTGCGCTCGCCACAATGCTCTGTGTGCGAAGAAGCCGCTTCTTCGCCTCCGGGAGAATCGGCGAGCGGCAGCTTCCCAAAGGCAAAGATGCAAGCTGCAGCACACAGGCACAGTGTGGGCAGCCTTCAGACTTAGAGAAAACAGTACTTTACCACTCTCCTGCCTTTTCCATGGTTATTCTATTGGAAAAGAACGAGTTTTGGACAACTACCTTTCATTCTTGCCAAACTCTTTGCAGACCCCCGTGCAAGCTTTAGAACAAGATTTTGGATGTTTTCTTTCCTGGCAGAGTTTCTCCTTGCAAGATATGGTGGAAAAGCTTTTGGCTGAGTGTAGAGCGGCAAGACACGCAGAAGACGCAGATACGCAGCTCTCCGAAGCTAAGTGCCGGTCCCGGGCTTCTTTCGGCACAAACCGCTCTCAGGAGCTCCCTGCGCTCGCCACAATGCTCTGTGTGCGAAGAAGCCGCTTCTTCGCCTCCGGGAGAATCGGCGAGCGGCAGCTTCCCAAAGGAGAAGATGCAAGCTGCAGCACGCAGGCACAGTGTGGGCAGCCTTCAGACTTAGAGAAAACAGTACTTTACCACTCTCCTGCCTTTTCCATGGTTATTCTTTTGGAAAAGAACGAGTTTTGGACAACTACCTTTCATTCTTGCCAAACTCTTTGCAGACCCCTGTGCAAGCTTTAGAACAAGATTTTGGATGTTTTCTTTCCTGGCAGAGTTTCTCTTTGCAAGATATGGTGGAAAAGCGTTTTGCTGAGTGTTGAGCGGCAAGACACACAGAAGACGCAGACACGCAGCTCTCCGAAGCTAAGTGCCGGTCCACGGCTTCTTTCGGCAGAAGCCGCTCTTAGGTGCTCACCGCGACCGGCCCAATGCTCTGTGTGCGAAGAAGCAGCTTCTTAGCCTCCGGGAGAATCGGTGAGCGGCAGCTTCCCAAAGGCGAAGATGCAAGCCGCCCCATGCAGGCACAGTGTGGGCAGCCTTCAGACTTAGAGAAAACAGTACTTTACCACTCTCCTGCCTTTTCCATGGTTATTCTATTGGAAAAGAACGAGTTTTGGACAACTACCTTTCATTCTTGCCAAACTCTTTGCAGACCCCCGTGCAAGCTTTAGAACAAGATTTTGGATGTTTTCTTTCCTGGCAGAGTTTCTCCTTGCAAGATATGCTGGAAAAGCTTTTGGCTGAGTGTAGAGCGGCAAGACACGCAGAAGACGCAGATACGCAGCTCTCCGAAGCTAAGTGCCGGTCCCGGGCTTCTTTCGGCACAAACCGCTCTCAGGAGCTCCCTGCGCTCGCCACAATGCTCTGTGTGCGAAGAAGCCGCTTCTTCGCCTCCGGGAGAATCGGCGAGCGGCAGCTTCCCAAAGGCGAAGATGCAAGCTGCAGCACGCAGGCACAGTGTGGGCAGCCTTCAGACTTAGAGAAAACAGTACTTTACCACTCTCCTGCCTTTTCCATGGTTATTCTATTGGAAAAGAACGAGTTTTGGACAACTACCTTTCATTCTTGCCAAACTCTTTGCAGACCCCCGTGCAAGCTTTAGAAGAAGATTTTGGATGTTTTCTTTCCTGGCAGAGTTTCTCCTTGCAAGATATGGTGGAAAAGCTTTTTGCTGAGTGTAGAGCGGCAAGACACGCAGAAGACGCAGATACGCAGCTCTCCGAAGCTAAGTGCCGGTCCCGGGCTTCTTTCGGCACAAACCGCTCTCAGGAGCTCCCTGCGCTCGCCACAATGCTCTTTGTGCGAAGAAGCCGCTTCTTCGCCTCCGGGAGAATCGGCGAGCGGCAGCTTCCCAAAGGCGAAGATGCAAGCTGCAGCACGCAGGCACAGTGTGGGCAGCCTTCAGACTTAGAGAAAACAGTACTTTACCACTCTCCTGCCTTTTCCATGGTTATTCTATTGGAAAAGAACGAGTTTTGGACAACTACCTTTCATTCTTGCCAAACTCTTTGCAGACCCCCGTGCAAGCTTTAGAACAAGATTTTGGATGTTTTCTTCCCTGGCAGAGTTTCTCCTTGCAAGATATGGTGGAAAAGCTTTTTGCTGAGTGTAGAGCGGCAAGACACGCAGAAGACGCAGATACGCAGCTCTCCGAAGCTAAGTGCCGGTCCCGGGCTTCTTTCGGCACAAACCGCTCTCAGGAGCTCCCTGCGCTCGCCACAATGCTCTGTGTGCGAAGAAGCCGCTTCTTCGCCTCCGGGAGAATCGGCGAGCGGCAGCTTCCCAAAGGCGAAGATGCAAGCTGCAGCACACAGGCACAGCGTGGGCAGCATTCAGACTTAGAGAAAACAGTACTTTACCACTCTCCTGCCTTTTCCATGGTTATTCTATTGGAAAAGAACGAGTTTTGGACAACTACCTTTCATTCTTGCCAAACTCTTTGCAGACCCCCGTGCAAGCTTTAGAACAAGATTTTGGATGTTTTCTTTCCTGGCAGAGTTTCTCCTTGCAAGATATGGTGGAAAAGCTTTTGGCTGAGTGTAGAGCGGCAAGACACGCAGAAGACGCAGATACGCAGCTCTCCGAAGCTAAGTGCCGGTCCCGGGCTTCTTTCGGCACAAACCGCTCTCAGGAGCTCCCTGCGCTCGCCACAATGCTCTGTGTGCGAAGAAGCTGCTTCTTCGCCTCCGGGAGAATCGGCGAGCGGCAGCTTCCCAAAGGCGAAGATGCAAGCTGCAGCACACAGGCACAGTGTGGGCAGCCTTCAGACTTAGAGAAAACAGTACTTTACCACTCTCCTGCCTTTTCCATGGTTATTCTATTGGAAAAGAACGAGTTTTGGACAACTACCTTTCATTCTTGCCAAACTCTTTGCAGACCCCCGTGCAAGCTTTAGAACAAGATTTTGCATGTTTTCTTTCCTGGCAGAGTTTCTCCTTGCAAGATATGGTGGAAAAGCTTTTGGCTGAGTGTAGAGTGGCAAGACACGCAGAAGACGCAGATACGCAGCTCTCCGAAGCTAAGTGCCGGTCCCGGGCTTCTTTCGGCACAAACCGCTCTCAGGAGCTCCCTGCGCTCGCCACAATGCTCTGTGTGCGAAGAAGCCGCTTCTTCGCCTCCGGGAGAATCGGCGAGCGGCAGCTTCCCAAAGGCGAAGATGCAAGCTGCAGCACACAGGCACAGTGTGGGCAGCCTTCAGACTTAGAGAAAACAGTACTTTACCACTCTCCTGCCTTTTCCATGGTTATTCTATTGGAAAAGAACGAGTTTTGGACAACTACCTTTCATTCTTGCCAAACTCTTTGCAGACCCCCGTGCAAGCTTTAGAACAAGATTTTGGATGTTTTCTTTCCTGGCAGAGTTTCTCCTTGCAAGATATGGTGGAAAAGCTTTTTGCTGAGTGTAGAGCGGCAAGACACGCAGAAGACGCAGATACGCAGCTCTCCGAAGCTAAGTGCCGGTCCCGGGCTTCTTTCGGCACAAACCGCTCTCAGGAGCTCCCTGCGCTCGCCACAATGCTCTGTGTGCGAAGAAGCCGCTTCTTCGCCTCCGGGAGAATCGGCGAGCGGCAGCTTCCCAAAGGCGAAGATGCAAGCTGCAGCACGCAGGCACAGTGTGGGCAGCCTTCAGACTTAGAGAAAACAGTACTTTACCACTCTCCTGCCTTTTCCATGGTTATTCTATTGGAAAAGAACGAGTTTTGGACAACTACCTTTCATTCTTGCCAAACTCTTTGCAGACCCCCGTGCAAGCTTTAGAACAAGATTTTGGATGTTTTCTTTCCTGGCAGAGTTTCTCCTTGCAAGATATGGTGGAAAAGCTTTTTGCTGAGTGTAGAGCGGCAAGACACGCAGAAGACGCAGATACGCAGCTCTCCGAAGCTAAGTGCCGGTCCCGGGCTTCTTTCGGCACAAACCGCTCTCAGGAGCTCCCTGCGCTCGCCACAATGCTCTGTGTGCGAAGAAGCCGCTTCTTCGCCTCCGGGAGAATCGGCGAGCGGCAGCTTCCCAAAGGCGAAGATGCAAGCTGCAGCACACAGGCACAGTGTGGGCAGCCTTCAGACTTAGAGAAAACAGTACTTTACCACTCTCCTGCCTTTTCCATGGTTATTCTATTGGAAAAGAACGAGTTTTGGACAACTACCTTTCATTCTTGCCAAACTCTTTGCAGACCCCCGTGCAAGCTTTAGAACAAGATTTTGGATGTTTTCTTTCCTGGCAGAGTTTCTCCTTGCAAGATATGGTGGAAAAGCTTTTGGCTGAGTGTAGAGCGGCAAGACACGCAGAAGACGCAGATACGCAGCTCTCCGAAGCTAAGTGCCGGTCCCGGGCTTCTTTCGGCACAAACCGCTCTCAGGAGCTCCCTGCGCTCGCCACAATGCTCTGTGTGCGAAGAAGCCGCTTCTTCACCTCCGGGAGAATCGGCGAGCGGCAGCTTCCCAAAGGCGAAGATGCAAGCTGCAGCACGCAGGCACAGTGTGGGCAGCCTTCAGACTTAGAGAAAACAGTACTTTACCACTCTCCTGCCTTTTCCATGGTTATTCTATTGGAAAAGAACGAGTTTTGGACAACTACCTTTCATTCTTGCCAAACTCTTTGCAGACCCCCGTGCAAGCTTTAGAACAAGATTTTGGATGTTTTCTTTCCTGGCAGAGTTTCTCCTTGCAAGATATGGTGGAAAAGCTTTTGGCTGAGTGTAGAGCGGCAAGACACGCAGAAGACGCAGATACGCAGCTCTCCGAAGCTAAGTGCCGGTCCCGGGCTTCTTTCGGCACAAACCGCTCTCAGGAGCTCCCTGCGCTCGCCACAATGCTCTGTGTGCGAAGAAGCCGCTTCTTCGCCTCCGGGAGAATCGGCGAGCGGCAGCTTCCCAAAGGCGAAGATGCAAGCTGCAGCACACAGGCACAGCGTGGGCAGCATTCAGACTTAGAGAAAACAGTACTTTACCACTCTCCTGCCTTTTCCATGGTTATTCTATTGGAAAAGAACGAGTTTTGGACAACTACCTTTCATTCTTGCCAAACTCTTTGCAGACCCCCGTGCAAGCTTTAGAACAAGATTTTGGATGTTTTCTTTCCTGGCAGAGTTTCTCCTTGCAAGATATGGTGGAAAAGCTTTTTGCTGAGTGTAGAGCGGCAAGACACGCAGAAGACGCAGATACGCAGCTCTCCGAAGCTAAGTGCCGGTCCCGGGCTTCTTTCGGCACAAACCGCTCTCAGGAGCTCCCTGCGCTCGCCACAATGCTCTGTGTGCGAAGAAGCCGCTTCTTCGCCTGCGGGAGAATCGGCGAGCGGCAGCTTCCCAAAGGCGAAGATGCAAGCTGCAGCACACAGGCACAGTGTGGGCAGCCTTCAGACTTAGAGAAAACAGTACTTTACCACTCTCCTGCCTTTTCCATGGTTATTCTATTGGAAAAGAACGAGTTTTGGACAACTACCTTTCATTCTTGCCAAACTCTTTGCAGACCCCCGTGCAAGCTTTAGAACAAGATTTTGGATGTTTTCTTTCCTGGCAGAGTTTCTCCTTGCAAGATATGCTGGAAAAGCTTTTTGCTGAGTGTAGAGCGGCAAGACACGCAGAAGACGCAGATACGCAGCTCTCCGAAGCTAAGTGCCGGTCCCGGGCTTCTTTCGGCACAAACCGCTCTCAGGAGCTCCCTGCGCTCGCCACAATGCTCTGTGTGCGAAGAAGCCGCTTCTTCGCCTCCGGGAGAATCGGCGAGCGGCAGCTTCCCAAAGGCGAAGATGCAAGCTGCAGCACACAGGCACAGTGTGGGCAGCCTTCAGACTTAGAGAAAACAGTACTTTACCACTCTCCTGCCTTTTCCATGGTTATTCTATTGGAAAAGAACGAGTTTTGGACAACTACCTTTCATTCTTGCCAAACTCTTTGCAGACCCCCGTGCAAGCTTTAGAACAAGATTTTGGATGTTTTCTTTCCTGGCAGAGTTTCTCCTTGCAAGATATGGTGGAAAAGCTTTTGGCTGAGTGTAGAGCGGCAAGACACGCAGAAGACGCAGATACGCAGCTCTCCGAAGCTAAGTGCCGGTCCCGGGCTTCTTTCGGCACAAACCGCTCTCAGGAGCTCCCTGCGCTCGCCACAATGCTCTGTGTGCGAAGAAGCCGCTTCTTCACCTCCGGGAGAATCGGCGAGCGGCAGCTTCCCAAAGGCGAAGATGCAAGCTGCAGCACGCAGGCACAGTGTGGGCAGCCTTCAGACTTAGAGAAAACAGTACTTTACCACTCTCCTGCCTTTTCCATGGTTATTCTATTGGAAAAGAACGAGTTTTGGACAACTACCTTTCATTCTTGCCAAACTCTTTGCAGACCCCCGTGCAAGCTTTAGAACAAGATTTTGGATGTTTTCTTTCCTGGCAGAGTTTCTCCTTGCAAGATATGGTGGAAAAGCTTTTGGCTGAGTGTAGAGCGGCAAGACACGCAGAAGACGCAGATACGCAGCTCTCCGAAGCTAAGTGCCGGTCCCGGGCTTCTTTCGGCACAAACCGCTCTCAGGAGCTCCCTGCGCTCGCCACAATGCTCTGTGTGCGAAGAAGCCGCTTCTTCGCCTCCGGGAGAATCGGCGAGCGGCAGCTTCCCAAAGGCGAAGATGCAAGCTGCAGCACACAGGCACAGCGTGGGCAGCATTCAGACTTAGAGAAAACAGTACTTTACCACTCTCCTGCCTTTTCCATGGTTATTCTATTGGAAAAGAACGAGTTTTGGACAACTACCTTTCATTCTTGCCAAACTCTTTGCAGACCCCCGTGCAAGCTTTAGAACAAGATTTTGGATGTTTTCTTTCCTGGCAGAGTTTCTCCTTGCAAGATATGGTGGAAAAGCTTTTGGCTGAGTGTAGAGCGGCAAGACACGCAGAAGACGCAGATACGCAGCTCTCCGAAGCTAAGTGCCGGTCCCGGGCTTCTTTCGGCACAAACCGCTCTCAGGAGCTCCCTGCGCTCGCCACAATGCTCTGTGTGCGAAGAAGCCGCTTCTTCGCCTGCGGGAGAATCGGCGAGCGGCAGCTTCCCAAAGGCGAAGATGCAAGCTGCAGCACACAGGCACAGTGTGGGCAGCCTTCAGACTTAGAGAAAACAGTACTTTACCACTCTCCTGCCTTTTCCATGGTTATTCTATTGGAAAAGAACGAGTTTTGGACAACTACCTTTCATTCTTGCCAAACTCTTTGCAGACCCCCGTGCAAGCTTTAGAACAAGATTTTGGATGTTTTCTTTCCTGGCAGAGTTTCTCCTTGCAAGATATGGTGGAAAAGCTTTTGGCTGAGTGTAGAGCGGCAAGACACGCAGAAGACGCAGATACGCAGCTCTCCGAAGCTAAGTGCCGGTCCCGGGCTTCTTTCGGCACAAACCGCTCTCAGGAGCTCCCTGCGCTCGCCACAATGCTCTGTGTGCGAAGAAGCCGCTTCTTCGCCTCCGGGAGAATCGGCGAGCGGCAGCTTCCCAAAGGCGAAGATGCAAGCTGCAGCACACAGGCACAGTGTGGGCAGCCTTCAGACTTAGAGAAAACAGTACTTTACCACTCTCCTGCCTTTTCCATGGTTATTCTATTGGAAAAGAACGAGTTTTGGACAACTACCTTTCATTCTTGCCAAACTCTTTGCAGACCCCCGTGCAAGCTTTAGAACAAGATTTTGGATGTTTTCTTTCCTGGCAGAGTTTCTCCTTGCAAGATATGGTGGAAAAGCTTTTTGCTGAGTGTAGAGCGGCAAGACACGCAGAAGACGCAGATATGCAGCTCTCCGAAGCTAAGTGCCGGTCCCGGGCTTCTTTCGGCACAAACCGCTCTCAGGAGCTCCCTGCGCTCGCCACAATGCTCTGTGTGCGAAGAAGCCGCTTCTTCGCCTCCGGGAGAATCGGCGAGCGGCAGCTTCCCAAAGGCGAAGATGCAAGCTGCAGCACGCAGGCACAGTGTGGGCAGCCTTCAGACTTAGAGAAAACAGTACTTTACCACTCTCCTGCCTTTTCCATGGTTATTCTATTGGAAAAGAACGAGTTTTGGACAACTACCTTTCATTCTTGCCAAACTCTTTGCAGACCCCCGTGCAAGCTTTAGAACAAGATTTTGGATGTTTTCTTTCCTGGCAGAGTTTCTCCTTGCAAGATATGGTGGAAAAGCTTTTTGCTGAGTGTAGAGCGGCAAGACACGCAGAAGACGCAGATACGCAGCTCTCCGAAGCTAAGTGCCGGTCCCGGGCTTCTTTCGGCACAAACCGCTCTCAGCAGCTCCCTGCGCTCGCCACAATGCTCTGTGTGCGAAGAAGCCGCTTCTTCGCCTGCGGGAGAATCGGCGAGCGGCAGCTTCCCAAAGGCGAAGATGCAAGCTGCAGCACACAGGCACAGTGTGGGCAGCCTTCAGACTTAGAGAAAACAGTACTTTACCACTCTCCTGCCTTTTCCATGGTTATTCTATTGGAAAAGAACAAGTTTTGGACAACTACCTTTCATTCTTGCCAAACTCTTTGCAGACCCCCGTGCAAGCTTTAGAACAAGATTTTGGATGTTTTCTTTCCTGGCAGAGTTTCTCCTTGCAAGATATGGTGGAAAAGCTTTTTGCTGAGTGTAGAGCGGCAAGACACGCAGAAGACGCAGATACGCAGCTCTCCGAAGCTAAGTGCCGGTCCCGGGCTTCTTTCGGCACAAACCGCTCTCAGGAGCTCCCTGCGCTCGCCACAATGCTCTGTGTGCGAAGAAGCCGCTTCTTCGCCTGCGGGAGAATCGGCGAGCGGCAGCTTCCCAAAGGCGAAGATGCAAGCTGCAGCACACAGGCACAGTGTGGGCAGCATTCAGACTTAGAGAAAACAGTACTTTACCACTCTCCTGCCTTTTCCATGGTTATTCTATTGGAAAAGAACGAGTTTTGGACAACTACCTTTCATTCTTGCCAAACTCTTTGCAGACCCCCGTGCAAGCTTTAGAACAAGATTTTGGATGTTTTCTTTCCTGGCAGAGTTTCTCCTTGCAAGATATGGTGGAAAAGCTTTTTGCTGAGTGTAGAGCGGCAAGACACGCAGAAGACGCAGATACGCAGCTCTCCGAAGCTAAGTGCCGGTCCCGGGCTTCTTTCGGCACAAACCGCTCTCAGGAGCTCCCTGCGCTCGCCACAATGCTCTGTGTGCGAAGAAGCCGCTTCTTCGCCTGCGGGAGAATCGGCGAGCGGCAGCTTCCCAAAGGCGAAGATGCAAGCTGCAGCACACAGGCACAGTGTGGGCAGCCTTCAGACTTAGAGAAAACAGTACTTTACCACTCTCCTGCCTTTTCCATGGTTATTCTATTGGAAAAGAACGAGTTTTGGACAACTACCTTTCATTCTTGCCAAACTATTTGCAGACCCCCGTGCAAGCTTTAGAACAAGATTTTGGATGTTTTCTTTCCTGGCAGAGTTTCTCCTTGCAAGATATGGTGGAAAAGCTTTTTGCTGAGTGTAGAGCGGCAAGACACGCAGAAGACGCAGATACGCAGCTCTCCGAAGCTAAGTGCCGGTCCCGGGCTTCTTTCGGCACAAACCGCTCTCAGGAGCTCCCTGCGCTCGCCACAATGCTCTGTGTGCGAAGAAGCCGCTTCTTCGCCTCCGGGAGAATCGGCGAGCGGCAGCTTCCCAAAGGCGAAGATGCAAGCTGCAGCACACAGGCACAGTGTGGGCAGCCTTCAGACTTAGAGAAAACAGTACTTTACCACTCTCCTGCCTTTTCCATGGTTATTCTATTGGAAAAGAACGAGTTTTGGACAACTACCTTTCATTCTTGCCAAACTCTTTGCAGACCCCCGTGCAAGCTTTAGAACAAGATTTTGGATGTTTTCTTTCCTGGCAGAGTTTCTCCTTGCAAGATATGGTGGAAAAGCTTTTGGCTGAGTGTAGAGCGGCAAGACACGCAGAAGACGCAGATACGCAGCTCTCCGAAGCTAAGTGCCGGTCCCGGGCTTCTTTCGGCACAAACCGCTCTCAGGAGCTCCCTGCGCTCGCCACAATGCTCTGTGTGCGAAGAAGCCGCTTCTTCGCCTCCGGGAGAATCGGCGAGCGGCAGCTTCCCAAAGGCGAAGATGCAAGCTGCAGCACACAGGCACAGCGTGGGCAGCATTCAGACTTAGAGAAAACAGTACTTTACCACTCTCCTGCCTTTTCCATGGTTATTCTATTGGAAAAGAACGAGTTTTGGACAACTACCTTTCATTCTTGCCAAACTCTTTGCAGACCCCCGTGCAAGCTTTAGAACAAGATTTTGGATGTTTTCTTTCCTGGCAGAGTTTCTCCTTGCAAGATATGGTGGAAAAGCTTTTTGCTGAGTGTAGAGCGGCAAGACACGCAGAAGACGCAGATACGCAGCTCTCCGAAGCTAAGTGCCGGTCCCGGGCTTCTTTCGGCACAAACCGCTCTCAGGAGCTCCCTGCGCTCGCCACAATGCTCTGTGTGCGAAGAAGCCGCTTCTTCGCCTGCGGGAGAATCGGCGAGCGGCAGCTTCCCAAAGGCGAAGATGCAAGCTGCAGCACACAGGCACAGTGTGGGCAGCCTTCAGACTTAGAGAAAACAGTACTTTACCACTCTCCTGCCTTTTCCATGGTTATTCTATTGGAAAAGAACGAGTTTTGGACAACTACCTTTCATTCTTGCCAAACTCTTTGCAGACCCCCGTGCAAGCTTTAGAACAAGATTTTGGATGTTTTCTTTCCTGGCAGAGTTTCTCCTTGCAAGATATGCTGGAAAAGCTTTTTGCTGAGTGTAGAGCGGCAAGACACGCAGAAGACGCAGATACGCAGCTCTCCGAAGCTAAGTGCCGGTCCCGGGCTTCTTTCGGCACAAACCGCTCTCAGGAGCTCCCTGCGCTCGCCACAATGCTCTGTGTGCGAAGAAGCCGCTTCTTCGCCTCCGGGAGAATCGGCGAGCGGCAGCTTCCCAAAGGCGAAGATGCAAGCTGCAGCACACAGGCACAGTGTGGGCAGCCTTCAGACTTAGAGAAAACAGTACTTTACCACTCTCCTGCCTTTTCCATGGTTATTCTATTGGAAAAGAACGAGTTTTGGACAACTACCTTTCATTCTTGCCAAACTCTTTGCAGACCCCCGTGCAAGCTTTAGAACAAGATTTTGGATGTTTTCTTTCCTGGCAGAGTTTCTCCTTGCAAGATATGGTGGAAAAGCTTTTGGCTGAGTGTAGAGCGGCAAGACACGCAGAAGACGCAGATACGCAGCTCTCCGAAGCTAAGTGCCGGTCCCGGGCTTCTTTCGGCACAAACCGCTCTCAGGAGCTCCCTGCGCTCGCCACAATGCTCTGTGTGCGAAGAAGCCGCTTCTTCACCTCCGGGAGAATCGGCGAGCGGCAGCTTCCCAAAGGCGAAGATGCAAGCTGCAGCACGCAGGCACAGTGTGGGCAGCCTTCAGACTTAGAGAAAACAGTACTTTACCACTCTCCTGCCTTTTCCATGGTTATTCTATTGGAAAAGAACGAGTTTTGGACAACTACCTTTCATTCTTGCCAAACTCTTTGCAGACCCCCGTGCAAGCTTTAGAACAAGATTTTGGATGTTTTCTTTCCTGGCAGAGTTTCTCCTTGCAAGATATGGTGGAAAAGCTTTTGGCTGAGTGTAGAGCGGCAAGACACGCAGAAGACGCAGATACGCAGCTCTCCGAAGCTAAGTGCCGGTCCCGGGCTTCTTTCGGCACAAACCGCTCTCAGGAGCTCCCTGCGCTCGCCACAATGCTCTGTGTGCGAAGAAGCCGCTTCTTCGCCTCCGGGAGAATCGGCGAGCGGCAGCTTCCCAAAGGCGAAGATGCAAGCTGCAGCACACAGGCACAGCGTGGGCAGCATTCAGACTTAGAGAAAACAGTACTTTACCACTCTCCTGCCTTTTCCATGGTTATTCTATTGGAAAAGAACGAGTTTTGGACAACTACCTTTCATTCTTGCCAAACTCTTTGCAGACCCCCGTGCAAGCTTTAGAACAAGATTTTGGATGTTTTCTTTCCTGGCAGAGTTTCTCCTTGCAAGATATGGTGGAAAAGCTTTTTGCTGAGTGTAGAGCGGCAAGACACGCAGAAGACGCAGATACGCAGCTCTCCGAAGCTAAGTGCCGGTCCCGGGCTTCTTTCGGCACAAACCGCTCTCAGGAGCTCCCTGCGCTCGCCACAATGCTCTGTGTGCGAAGAAGCCGCTTCTTCGCCTGCGGGAGAATCGGCGAGCGGCAGCTTCCCAAAGGCGAAGATGCAAGCTGCAGCACACAGGCACAGTGTGGGCAGCCTTCAGACTTAGAGAAAACAGTACTTTACCACTCTCCTGCCTTTTCCATGGTTATTCTATTGGAAAAGAACGAGTTTTGGACAACTACCTTTCATTCTTGCCAAACTCTTTGCAGACCCCCGTGCAAGCTTTAGAACAAGATTTTGGATGTTTTCTTTCCTGGCAGAGTTTCTCCTTGCAAGATATGGTGGAAAAGCTTTTGGCTGAGTGTAGAGCGGCAAGACACGCAGAAGACGCAGATACGCAGCTCTCCGAAGCTAAGTGCCGGTCCCGGGCTTCTTTCGGCACAAACCGCTCTCAGGAGCTCCCTGCGCTCGCCACAATGCTCTGTGTGCGAAGAAGCCGCTTCTTCGCCTCCGGGAGAATCGGCGAGCGGCAGCTTCCCAAAGGCGAAGATGCAAGCTGCAGCACACAGGCACAGTGTGGGCAGCCTTCAGACTTAGAGAAAACAGTACTTTACCACTCTCCTGCCTTTTCCATGGTTATTCTATTGGAAAAGAACGAGTTTTGGACAACTACCTTTCATTCTTGCCAAACTCTTTGCAGACCCCCGTGCAAGCTTTAGAACAAGATTTTGGATGTTTTCTTTCCTGGCAGAGTTTCTCCTTGCAAGATATGGTGGAAAAGCTTTTTGCTGAGTGTAGAGCGGCAAGACACGCAGAAGACGCAGATATGCAGCTCTCCGAAGCTAAGTGCCGGTCCCGGGCTTCTTTCGGCACAAACCGCTCTCAGGAGCTCCCTGCGCTCGCCACAATGCTCTGTGTGCGAAGAAGCCGCTTCTTCGCCTCCGGGAGAATCGGCGAGCGGCAGCTTCCCAAAGGCGAAGATGCAAGCTGCAGCACGCAGGCACAGTGTGGGCAGCCTTCAGACTTAGAGAAAACAGTACTTTACCACTCTCCTGCCTTTTCCATGGTTATTCTATTGGAAAAGAACGAGTTTTGGACAACTACCTTTCATTCTTGCCAAACTCTTTGCAGACCCCCGTGCAAGCTTTAGAACAAGATTTTGGATGTTTTCTTTCCTGGCAGAGTTTCTCCTTGCAAGATATGGTGGAAAAGCTTTTTGCTGAGTGTAGAGCGGCAAGACACGCAGAAGACGCAGATACGCAGCTCTCCGAAGCTAAGTGCCGGTCCCGGGCTTCTTTCGGCACAAACCGCTCTCAGCAGCTCCCTGCGCTCGCCACAATGCTCTGTGTGCGAAGAAGCCGCTTCTTCGCCTGCGGGAGAATCGGCGAGCGGCAGCTTCCCAAAGGCGAAGATGCAAGCTGCAGCACACAGGCACAGTGTGGGCAGCCTTCAGACTTAGAGAAAACAGTACTTTACCACTCTCCTGCCTTTTCCATGGTTATTCTATTGGAAAAGAACAAGTTTTGGACAACTACCTTTCATTCTTGCCAAACTCTTTGCAGACCCCCGTGCAAGCTTTAGAACAAGATTTTGGATGTTTTCTTTCCTGGCAGAGTTTCTCCTTGCAAGATATGGTGGAAAAGCTTTTTGCTGAGTGTAGAGCGGCAAGACACGCAGAAGACGCAGATACGCAGCTCTCCGAAGCTAAGTGCCGGTCCCGGGCTTCTTTCGGCACAAACCGCTCTCAGGAGCTCCCTGCGCTCGCCACAATGCTCTGTGTGCGAAGAAGCCGCTTCTTCGCCTGCGGGAGAATCGGCGAGCGGCAGCTTCCCAAAGGCGAAGATGCAAGCTGCAGCACACAGGCACAGTGTGGGCAGCATTCAGACTTAGAGAAAACAGTACTTTACCACTCTCCTGCCTTTTCCATGGTTATTCTATTGGAAAAGAACGAGTTTTGGACAACTACCTTTCATTCTTGCCAAACTCTTTGCAGACCCCCGTGCAAGCTTTAGAACAAGATTTTGGATGTTTTCTTTCCTGGCAGAGTTTCTCCTTGCAAGATATGGTGGAAAAGCTTTTTGCTGAGTGTAGAGCGGCAAGACACGCAGAAGACGCAGATACGCAGCTCTCCGAAGCTAAGTGCCGGTCCCGGGCTTCTTTCGGCACAAACCGCTCTCAGGAGCTCCCTGCGCTCGCCACAATGCTCTGTGTGCGAAGAAGCCGCTTCTTCGCCTGCGGGAGAATCGGCGAGCGGCAGCTTCCCAAAGGCGAAGATGCAAGCTGCAGCACACAGGCACAGTGTGGGCAGCCTTCAGACTTAGAGAAAACAGTACTTTACCACTCTCCTGCCTTTTCCATGGTTATTCTATTGGAAAAGAACGAGTTTTGGACAACTACCTTTCATTCTTGCCAAACTATTTGCAGACCCCCGTGCAAGCTTTAGAACAAGATTTTGGATGTTTTCTTTCCTGGCAGAGTTTCTCCTTGCAAGATATGGTGGAAAAGCTTTTTGCTGAGTGTAGAGCGGCAAGACACGCAGAAGACGCAGATACGCAGCTCTCCGAAGCTAAGTGCCGGTCCCGGGCTTCTTTCGGCACAAACCGCTCTCAGGAGCTCCCTGCGCTCGCCACAATGCTCTGTGTGCGAAGAAGCCGCTTCTTCGCCTCCGGGAGAATCGGCGAGCGGCAGCTTCCCAAAGGCGAAGATGCAAGCTGCAGCACACAGGCACAGTGTGGGCAGCCTTCAGACTTAGAGAAAACAGTACTTTACCACTCTCCTGCCTTTTCCATGGTTATTCTATTGGAAAAGAACGAGTTTTGGACAACTACCTTTCATTCTTGCCAAACTCTTTGCAGACCCCCGTGCAAGCTTTAGAACAAGATTTTGGATGTTTTCTTTCCTGGCAGAGTTTCTCCTTGCAAGATATGGTGGAAAAGCTTTTGGCTGAGTGTAGAGCGGCAAGACACGCAGAAGACGCAGATACGCAGCTCTCCGAAGCTAAGTGCCGGTCCCGGGCTTCTTTCGGCACAAACCGCTCTCAGGAGCTCCCTGCGCTCGCCACAATGCTCTGTGTGCGAAGAAGCCGCTTCTTCGCCTCCGGGAGAATCGGCGAGCGGCAGCTTCCCAAAGGCGAAGATGCAAGCTGCAGCACACAGGCACAGTGTGGGCAGCCTTCAGACTTAGAGAAAACAGTACTTTACCACTCTCCTGCCTTTTCCATGGTTATTCTATTGGAAAAGAACGAGTTTTGGACAACTACCTTTCATTCTTGCCAAACTCTTTGCAGACCCCCGTGCAAGCTTTAGAACAAGATTTTGGATGTTTTCTTTCCTGGCAGAGTTTCTCCTTGCAAGATATGGTGGAAAAGCTTTTGGCTGAGTGTAGAGCGGCAAGACACGCAGAAGACGCAGATACGCAGCTCTCCGAAGCTAAGTGCCGGTCCCGGGCTTCTTTCGGCACAAACCGCTCTCAGGAGCTCCCTGCGCTCGCCACAATGCTCTGTGTGCGAAGAAGCCGCTTCTTCGCCTCCGGGAGAATCGGCGAGCGGCAGCTTCCCAAAGGCGAAGATGCAAGCTGCAGCACACAGGCACAGTGTGGGCAGCCTTCAGACTTAGAGAAAACAGTACTTTACCACTCTCCTGCCTTTTCCATGGTTATTCTATTGGAAAAGAACGAGTTTTGGACAACTACCTTTCATTCTTGCCAAACTCTTTGCAGACCCCCGTGCAAGCTTTAGAACAAGATTTTGGATGTTTTCTTTCCTGGCAGAGTTTCTCCTTGCAAGATATGGTGGAAAAGCTTTTGGCTGAGTGTAGAGCGGCAAGACACGCAGAAGACGCAGATACGCAGCTCTCCGAAGCTAAGTGCCGGTCCCGGGCTTCTTTCGGCACAAACCGCTCTCAGGAGCTCCCTGCGCTCGCCACAATGCTCTGTGTGCGAAGAAGCCGCTTCTTCGCCTGCGGGAGAATCGGCGAGCGGCAGCTTCCCAAAGGCGAAGATGCAAGCTGCAGCACACAGGCACAGTGTGGGCAGCCTTCAGACTTAGAGAAAACAGTACTTTACCACTCTCCTGCCTTTTCCATGGTTATTCTATTGGAAAAGAACGAGTTTTGGACAACTACCTTTCATTCTTGCCAAACTCTTTGCAGACCCCCGTGCAAGCTTTAGAACAAGATTTTGGATGTTTTCTTTCCTGGCAGAGTTTCTCCTTGCAAGATATGGTGGAAAAGCTTTTTGCTGAGTGTAGAGCGGCAAGACACGCAGAAGACGCAGATACGCAGCTCTCCGAAGCTAAGTGCCGGTCCCGGGCTTCTTTCGGCACAAACCGCTCTCAGGAGCTCCCTGCGCTCGCCACAATGCTCTGTGTGCGAAGAAGCCGCTTCTTCGCCTCCGGGAGAATCGGCGAGCGGCAGCTTCCCAAAGGCGAAGATGCAAGCTGCAGCACGCAGGCACAGTGTGGGCAGCCTTCAGACTTAGAGAAAACAGTACTTTACCACTCTCCTGCCTTTTCCATGGTTATTCTATTGGAAAAGAACGAGTTTTGGACAACTACCTTTCATTCTTGCCAAACTCTTTGCAGACCCCCGTGCAAGCTTTAGAACAAGATTTTGGATGTTTTCTTTCCTGGCAGAGTTTCTCCTTGCAAGATATGGTGGAAAAGCTTTTTGCTGAGTGTAGAGCGGCAAGACACGCAGAAGACGCAGATACGCAGCTCTCCGAAGCTAAGTGCCGGTCCCGGGCTTCTTTCGGCACAAACCGCTCTCAGCAGCTCCCTGCGCTCGCCACAATGCTCTGTGTGCGAAGAAGCCGCTTCTTCGCCTCCGGGAGAATCGGCGAGCGGCAGCTTCCCAAAGGCGAAGATGCAAGCTGCAGCACACAGGCACAGTGTGGGCAGCCTTCAGACTTAGAGAAAACAGTACTTTACCACTCTCCTGCCTTTTCCATGGTTATTCTATTGGAAAAGAACGAGTTTTGGACAACTACCTTTCATTCTTGCCAAACTCTTTGCAGACCCCCGTGCAAGCTTTAGAACAAGATTTTGGATGTTTTCTTTCCTGGCAGAGTTTCTCCTTGCAAGATATGGTGGAAAAGCTTTTGGCTGAGTGTAGAGCGGCAAGACACGCAGAAGACGCAGATACGCAGCTCTCCGAAGCTAAGTGCCGGTCCCGGGCTTCTTTCGGCACAAACCGCTCTCAGGAGCTCCCTGCGCTCGCCACAATGCTCTGTGTGCGAAGAAGCCGCTTCTTCGCCTGCGGGAGAATCGGCGAGCGGCAGCTTCCCAAAGGCGAAGATGCAAGCTGCAGCACACAGGCACAGTGTGGGCAGCCTTCAGACTTAGAGAAAACAGTACTTTACCACTCTCCTGCCTTTTCCATGGTTATTCTATTGGAAAAGAACGAGTTTTGGACAACTACCTTTCATTCTTGCCAAACTCTTTGCAGACCCCCGTGCAAGCTTTAGAACAAGATTTTGGATGTTTTCTTTCCTGGCAGAGTTTCTCCTTGCAAGATATGCTGGAAAAGCTTTTTGCTGAGTGTAGAGCGGCAAGACACGCAGAAGACGCAGATACGCAGCTCTCCGAAGCTAAGTGCCGGTCCCGGGCTTCTTTCGGCACAAACCGCTCTCAGGAGCTCCCTGCGCTCGCCACAATGCTCTGTGTGCGAAGAAGCCGCTTCTTCGCCTCCGGGAGAATCGGCGAGCGGCAGCTTCCCAAAGGCGAAGATGCAAGCTGCAGCACACAGGCACAGTGTGGGCAGCCTTCAGACTTAGAGAAAACAGTACTTTACCACTCTCCTGCCTTTTCCATGGTTATTCTATTGGAAAAGAACGAGTTTTGGACAACTACCTTTCATTCTTGCCAAACTCTTTGCAGACCCCCGTGCAAGCTTTAGAACAAGATTTTGCATGTTTTCTTTCCTGGCAGAGTTTCTCCTTGCAAGATATGGTGGAAAAGCTTTTTGCTGAGTGTAGAGCGGCAAGACACGCAGAAGACGCAGATACGCAGCTCTCCGAAGCTAAGTGCCGGTCCCGGGCTTCTTTCGGCACAAACCGCTCTCAGGAGCTCCCTGCGCTCGCCACAATGCTCTGTGTGCGAAGAAGCCGCTTCTTCGCCTGCGGGAGAATCGGCGAGCGGCAGCTTCCCAAAGGCGAAGATGCAAGCTGCAGCACACAGGCACAGTGTGGGCAGCCTTCAGACTTAGAGAAAACAGTACTTTACCACTCTCCTGCCTTTTCCATGGTTATTCTATTGGAAAAGAACGAGTTTTGGACAACTACCTTTCATTCTTGCCAAACTCTTTGCAGACCCCCGTGCAAGCTTTAGAACAAGATTTTGGATGTTTTCTTTCCTGGCAGAGTTTCTCCTTGCAAGATATGGTGGAAAAGCTTTTGGCTGAGTGTAGAGCGGCAAGACACGCAGAAGACGCAGATACGCAGCTCTCCGAAGCTAAGTGCCGGTCCCGGGCTTCTTTCGGCACAAACCGCTCTCAGGAGCTCCCTGCGCTCGCCACAATGCTCTGTGTGCGAAGAAGCCGCTTCTTCGCCTCCGGGAGAATCGGCGAGCGGCAGCTTCCCAAAGGCGAAGATGCAAGCTGCAGCACACAGGCACAGTGTGGGCAGCCTTCAGACTTAGAGAAAACAGTACTTTACCACTCTCCTGCCTTTTCCATGGTTATTCTATTGGAAAAGAACGAGTTTTGGACAACTACCTTTCATTCTTGCCAAACTCTTTGCAGACCTCCGTGCAAGCTTTAGAACAAGATTTTGGATGTTTTCTTTCCTGGCAGAGTTTCTCTTTGCAAGATATGGTGGAAAAGCTTTTTGCTGAGTGTAGAGCGGCAAGACACGCAGAAGACGCAGATACGCAGCTCTCCGAAGCTAAGTGCCGGTCCCGGGCTTCTTTCGGCACAAACCGCTCTCAGGAGCTCCCTGCGCTCGCCACAATGCTCTGTGTGCGAAGAAGCCGCTTCTTCGCCTGCGGGAGAATCGGCGAGCGGCAGCTTCCCAAAGGCGAAGATGCAAGCTGCAGCACACAGGCACAGTGTGGGCAGCATTCAGACTTAGAGAAAACAGAACTTTACCACTCTCCTGCCTTTTCCATGGTTATTCTATTGGAAAAGAACGAGTTTTGGACAACTACCTTTCATTCTTGCCAAACTCTTTGCAGACCTCCGTGCAAGCTTTAGAACAAGATTTTGGATGTTTTCTTTCCTGGCAGAGTTTCTCTTTGCAAGATATGGTGGAAAAGCTTTTTGCTGAGTGTTGAGCGGCAAGACACGCAGAAGACGCAGATACGCAGCTCTCCGAAGCTAAGTGCCGGTCCCGGGCTTCCTTCGGCACAAACCGCTCTCAGGAGCTCCCTGCGCTCGCCACAATGCTCTGTGTGCGAAGAAGCCGCTTCTTCGCCTCCGGGGGACTCGGCTAAGAGCAGCTTCCGAAACGCGACAAACAAATATTAACAACACGGCGTTGTGTCCTGGGCGTCTTTCGGCACAAGCGCCCCACCGGAACGTACCCCCAGCGGCACAATGCATTGTGTGTGAAGAACTCCCTTCGCCTCCAGGGAACTGAAAGAAGAAGCCTAAGCTTAAAACGCCTTTGCCTCAATTGTGTACTGGTTTGGGCGCTCCTCTCTATTAATTGCGCCACTCCTGACAGCAGGTGTCGCTGTTGGTCAAGCTTTGAGTTTGCTTATTAAGTTGCGATGCTGAGTGGTCAAACAACTCAAGGTAAGATCAGCGATTTTAAATCAGGTTCTCACTGGTGTAGATACCATTAGTCATTGCACACTGCAAAATAATGCTGCTCTAGCTTTCTTGTTAGCACATGGGCAAGAGTGTGAGGATTTGGAAGGAATGTGTTTTTTGAACCTCTCTAACCATTCTGCAGTCATTCACTGGAAACTCAAACAAGGACAAGATAACATGAAGAAATTGATTGGGAATGAGAGGGTTACGCCTGAATGGTTTGAGAGATGGGAAACAACTCGATGGTTGAAAGATCTTGTAAAGGGAACTTTGTTGTTACTAGTAGTCATTATTATATTGCTTCTTGTTATTCCATGCATCATGAAACTGGTGAGCCTCTTGGAAGAAAATAGGGTGGGAAAGGGTTTAGCTGGTGCAAGACGAAGAAGGGGGAAATTGTAGCAATGTATCTGAACCTCTTAGACTAAAGGGTGCACCAGCCATCCAGCTGGAATATGTTCTTATCAGAATTTTCTCAGAGCCCTCTGGAATTCATCAAGGTTACTAAGACATAAGCCGTGCTAAAATAAGAAAGAGAAGCTGAGAAACCAAATTCCAAGACTACAAGAACTCGATAACGGGGGGCAGCAAAGTGCCTGGACTGTAACCAAACGTATCTTCTGAGAGGTGCACACAGAATGCGTGGACATAACAAAGGCACCAAGATAAAAATGCGGGCCTAGCGTGTGCAGAGATTTAGAATGTGTAAGTGCATCATGTCAACAATCAACGGCTTCTGCTTAATCCTCTTGCTCCGTTGTCCTGGAGTCCTGAATTTCCCACAAGGAAAGCCCTACTAAAAGGGCTCTGATTTTAATGATAGTTGCTGTCTAGACGATGAATAATGGGAAGAGTTCTTTCAAATCCTTCCCTCGCTGACATCTGTAAGTTTCATCTTTTCCTGATTGTACTGGTGGCTATACATTAGTTATGACTAGAAAGGAATGAGTTTTAGGGATATGTTGCAAGGAAATTGGTAGCTCTGCTTCCATTTCCATTGTCTAAGAAGAATTCTGATTAGTTTTGGACTTTTCATAGACCTCTGACTAGATTGCATTTGTCTTTGATTGAGCCCGTAAATTTTAGGCTACTAGGCTTGACCAATGGATAGAAAAGGGAAAGTCACACAGCTTAGGTGGTTCCCTTGTCAACAACTTCTCAATAGTAGGGCGATTTCTGTCCTCAAGTTTGTTACTTCAGCTAGCAGATTATGCTCACTCCAAAAGAAGGTGAGAAGTTTGCTACCCTAAATGGTCCGATAATTCTTCCTGCTTCTTTGTGACTCTTTTGTATGACTGGATTCTGTATTATTGGAGTTTGTTATAAAAAGTTGGATTAAATTGCGTGCGTCCGCTCTTGGGGGAAACAGTATTTAGCCAATAACATCTAGGCTTTTATCGACCTGAGATTGTCTGAACGGACGGGACGCTTTAAACACAGTAATTCCTGCTAGTTCCAATTCCATTTTTAGACTCGACAAACCGAATGGTAAACCTGCACCAGTAGGGAGGGACATTGGACTTTCTCCTTTTTAGAGAGAAACTAATGAAAAAGTTTCAGCAGAATCATAGCAGGCTGTAAAATAAGAAAAGCATCATGAAAAGAGGCCAATCCTATCCTCTTAGTATTGCTAGTTGTGATTGGACACGAATGAAACATGTCAACTCTGTGTTCCTGGGTATCACATCAGTAACAGCTACTTCAGCTGCTGTAGTTGTCTCCTAAAGCTAAGAACAGAATCCAAAGAATTGTGATTCCATGGTCACAATTCACCCTGTGATGGTGACAGGTGAAAAAGGAGTGGAAGGTGCGCGGGTAAATTAACTTGAATGGCCTATCTAAATCAGCAGCCACTGATTTCCTGAAAACTTCAACAGGTCAGTTGACCTGTTGGGATTCTTTTAATCCATGGTCATGTTTTTCTTGGGATTCTTGTAACCTTTCCCCATTCGTTCAGCCTTTGCCCTCAAGCCTTTGCTGACATTTCAAGTATCTCGACAAGCTGGAAATGTGTTGTCTTTCTTTATCATGTCATAATTCCCTTCAAAGGGTTGTTTGCCTCAAGTCTTATTTTTGCTGGTTTTCTGCTAGTTCATTGTCAGAGGGCAGCAGGTGCTTTGTAAGAGCAAGTACACAATCCTATAGCTTGCTTTTCTTTTGATTTGGCCTGTCTAGAAAACTGAAGGACTGAACATTTCCGACAGGATTTTCTCTCCCCATTATGTTTCACCGGAAGGGCAGATGCAAATCATCTACTTAAACTCTTGGCACGGAAAAAAGTAGTGGTTTGCTGCTGCATATAGGTAGAAGCTTACAAAAGGAAGGCCTTGGGCTGAGGCCCGATACTTTGGCTAAGCAGAAAAGGACTATGGGAAGGTGAGGCCGCTGAATCAGAGGTAGATCAACAAGTTCTAGAATCGTCACGTGTTCACAGCGTGGTGTAGGATGGTTGGTTGAATGAATTTTGTTATGGCTTAAAGCTATGGAACTGATAAAGGCCTGAGTGCTTCAAAAGCCTGGTTTTTGCAAAAAAGCAGCTCTCCTCTGCACCTGCCTGGGGACTCTGCATCACTAGGGACCCTCACTCCCAGTTTGCCAAGGAGATGATCAGTAGGAATGTTGCAGAGCTGCCGTGTCCATATGAACGGAATGGCAAAGAGTGAAGCGGTGGGTATTTTTGGGCTTTAATACAATGCTGCTGCATTGGTGCCAGTTTAGTCGGTTTTCCATCAGTGGCCTTTCTGTCTAGAAGTACACTGCCCAGTCTTTCTAGCATGTGATGCCATTTCCTTCCTGTTGTTTTAATACCTTCCTTCAGTTGAAAGGATGATACAATCTTTACATTTTGAAGATCCCTGTTAGGAAACACTATGCCAGAGGAGTCATTGCTCCCTTTTCTTCTGCCTCCTTTGTAATTTTCAGAGCCTCATTTCAAATTTCTGCTAATGTCGAGAAGAATACTGAGACTACTCAGCAGGGTTGACGCTCTCAGCTGCTTTCCTCTTTCATACTGCTTCATACTGTATGTGACTTAATGGCCTGGTTTTGTCATCCGCATTTTGCTGTGATCTGTGAACACAAAAAGAAGTCTTTGTTTTTTGCAAGAACTACCCCTAGGAGGATTTGTGTTCCTTTTGATTTCTACGGTGTTAGCCCTGTTGCAGAAAAAAAGGAGATTGTACCCTCTTCTTGTGCTCTCATTCCCTCCTCTCTGCTTTGCATGTCCTAGTTAATCTACTGCCATGACTCATTTGGCATCATCTCATAGTGCAAATTCTGCACAGTTTCATGGACTTACAAATGCCAGTTGCCAAGGAGCTTATATAACCATTCAAAGATTAAAGAATTGTAGGGCTGGGCAAGTCCAGCTGCTGAAACTGGAAGTGGTTAAGTCATGCCATATTAAAGAGACAGAGCAAATCAGTTCATCTAGGACTTTCAACTGGACACCTCTGAGAATAACAGCTTGACAGCAATGACACAGCCATCTTCCTAGCTGTATTCCAGAAAGAGAAAAGGGACACCTTCAATGGTTAAGATGTTTGGCATGAGAAAACAGCAAGAAATGTAGCACAAAATACTTGAGCCAGATAAAGTGCGTTTTTCTCGTGAGAATTTTGCAGTTGTTCTTTCTTGTCTGTGCCTTTACTTTTCACAGAAGACAGGGAGGGCGTTTAATTATTATTGTTCTTTTGTTTTCTATTCTTGGCCTCCCTCTTTCCACCTGCCATTAACAATTTTGCCTTGCTTTACTGGCTTCTCTTTCTTTACTTATAGAAGGTTACATGAGGTCCTCCAACCTTGTCATAAACATTCGCATACAGTGGAAAGGAGTAGAAGGTACATCTAAATGCACAAAACAGACCCAGAAAAAGAGAGGTTTTTTACAGTCTTCTGTGAGAACAAGATATCTTTGAACTGAGTAATGCTTTAACTTTTAGTCCACTCTTTACTATTATTACAAGTGTTTGGCCTTTAGTACATAGCCTTTGAAATCATCCAGCCCAATATTTTTGGCTAATTTTGTTTTATTTCTCTCGGGGACTTTGTTTCTTAAGGAATAGTCCAGAGCCAGAGCGTCCACGGTAGAGTTATGCTGCCATAATAAAAGCGTCGTAAATTCTGGTACAGTTTGTGCTGGTAATACGTCTAGGAAAGAAAGGTTTTACATCTTTTTTGACTTTCAAATGTAACCATTATTTGAAAAAGTTAAGAGTTGGGCTTTCCCCCCCTCCAAAATAATTCTCTCTGGAATGTTACTCAGGGATTACACATAAAAGCTCACCCTGTAAAATATGTTGCGGATAATCTGCAGTAAGCGCAGCTTAGCAGCTAGAGATGATTATGTGGGTTAAATGACATTCCTTCTGCGGTGATGGAAACTCTGTCTACGCAGACATACTCAACAAAAGTTACCATGGCTTAGCTCCTCTCCTAAACTTCATGTGCATTTTCAAACTTTCCAAGAAGGTGAATTCAAGCTCCTTCATTGCTCTCTGCTGGAGTCCCAAGAAAATATCAGTGTGCTTTTTGTCATTTACAGCTGTCATTGCTTAGCTCTTGAACATGAGACTCTCTCATGACTGATGAAAGTTGTCTAGTTAAGAGTGGGTCAAAGACACGCTCCTGCTCTAGAAGGAGATGAGAAGGTTTCTGCAGTCTTTGTCATCTCTACTGCTTGTGATTTCTATCCAAAACCAGTGGGAAGTTTTCTGAAGGCAGTCCAGAAGCTGGCAATATGGACAGCTTACAACCAAACACTTGCTGCACTGCTATCACGGTGATACCAGGAAGGACTTAAAAAATTTAGAAGGGCAAAGAAAGCAGTTGGAAGGAAAAGAACATTAACCATTATTCCATTCTTCTAATATGTCCTCCTTTAAGTCATCATTTTCATGCAGTTTAACGGCTTGCGTTGGTATCCCTCAAAAGGAATCTGAGACAGAGTAAGCTTTTTAATGCAGTAGATGTGACACGTGCAGGCCAAGTTGCCTTTGTTGACATCAAATGCCAATTATGCTTGAGCTACCCTTTGCTTAAGGTACTTCGCTTACACGAAGAATTTTACTCATCATTGAGCAAATTTTGCTGTCATGATTGAGTAAATTTTATTCATGATAGAGTGAATTTTACTGTCACTCCGAATTTTACTGTCATGATTGGCATTGAAACTTTTCAAGGAAAGCTCTGGATAGCAATGTTTGTGTAAAAATAGTAGTTTATCTCCTGTATTTGTGTGAAGCAGGTAAGCCTTTTGCTGTCACCAGTGTTGCTTACCCTTTCATGTCATATCCCTCTTCATATCCATATTCTGCTGAAGGCTTATTAATCTGCTTTAAAATTGGCACGTGGAATAAGACTACTTTTCCTTTTTGAAAGCTAATGTCATTTGACCTAGTGACAGTAAATAATTCATTAATTGTAAGTCCCCAGCTAGCATCTTTTATGCATATTCTAACCTTCTAAAGAAGTAACAAAAACACTCTCCAATACTTGACTTTCTTAAGCACACAAAATGCTTCCCTCCTTTGCAGTTGGCATCTGGAAAATGAACCACATCTCTGCAGTATTTTAACCTGCACCATATTTAGCCAAGTAATTCAAGAGAAATAAAAAGCAGCCCCTTCAATTTGGAAATATTTTTGAATTGTTTTTGAATATACAAAACATACCCTTACCGTACGCATTGCATGCAGATTTAATCGTCGTGAAAGCAAACCCTATGTTTCTGTTGGGATAGCATGGTTTTCCAGTTTCCACAATTGTTCTTGGCACAGTTTTCTACTTATGTGACTGTTAGGACACTCGTAGGTACTTCTAAGGTACTGTAGTAAGCGGAGAAGGAGGAGAGGTTGTGCCTTATTTCTGGCTTCCTTTGGTTTTCTTTTTGGTTTTCTTCCTCTTGCTCTTTTTCATGTCACCTTTCTAGATACTGTGATTTAGATTTGCAGTTTACTAAGCTGTGTTTTCTGTCTGGAATTCTTTGAAATTCCCAGAGGAACCCCACCGGTAAATATGCATCTTTTTATGATTTGCTAGCTACATAGAAAATCTTCCTGCTGCTCTAAAATGCTTTTATTTGATATGCATTTTTATCACCATTCCAATGAAAAGAAAAGTTCCTCTATTCACTGCTTTTGTACTGGATTCAGTTCAATGTGCGCTAACGGTGCAAAAAAGTCCTGCTGGAGAAGGGATCTGCATACAAATTGACCAAGACATGTGCTACAAGGGTCTTGAAAAGGTTCAAAGTTTCTCTACCTTTCTGGCAGTCTGTCTTCACAGCAGGACTTGATGAGGGATTTTGCTGGCGTTTCTTTGACAGAAAGCAATAACAAAGCAAGCAAAATGGAGCAGCAAAAGAAGAATGGAGCAGCAAAAGGTACATTATCCCCTCTGTTATTATCATTGTCGAAACAGATTTTTTCACACCATGTTACATCAAATACCTTAGTAGAGCTAAAGACTAGAAAAACGCAGCTCTGTTCTGGTTCATTAAAAGCAAAGCCATCTGTGGACAGAAGTGCCCAGCGTGATGCTGGGAACTCCTAGCTGGTTTCAGTAAGCTGTCTGGAGAACGGCATTTTCGGTGGGCTTTACTAGCGTGTCTGTAAGGAGAGGGAGTTTATGTGCAGCTTTGAGCCCTGAGAGTGCCATAGGCAAAGAGACCCATCGTGTAGCTCTCTGACCAGCCACAGCACACTGAGGCATGATGGATTACTCCCAGAGTTCACGTGGTAGAAAGGTTTTCTGCCCCCGTGAAGGACGACACATCCATTTGCTTGACTAGAGCCATTCTGTATGTTACAATGGTAACTTGAATTCATCAAGTTTGTGCTATTTGTACAATGGCAGTGAGCTTGGATTCTTAAGCTTCTCGTGTTTGACCTGTTTCCTGTTTCAGTAAATAGCAAAACTTCCAAGGACTGCAGCGACAAGAAGATGAAGCTGCTAGTGTATTTCAAATCTTTGCCTAATAAAATGGTGATTTTTGCACATATTCGCAATGGAAATTTACGGTACCGAAACACCAGCTCTGCTCAGAGCAATTCTGAAATTGACTTGAGCTCTTTTCTGTGTTTCTTAGCAGGTGAACTGAGATACTTCTAGCTTCCAAGGCAAGGCGTTTGACAGCAGCTTGAAAAAGGCCCAGGCTGTTGGATGAAAAGGTGAAAAAACTGAGGGAAATGGGGGGAAATTTCACTTCTGGTTTATGTCATAGATTCAGCCAGATGATCAACAAGCATTAGTTTTATGAGGTACCAGCGTAGTCTTTCACTCTTGCAGATCCCCAAAAGCTTAACCATCCAGCAGCTTCTTCCTTGCAACAAGTGCCACAGCCAAAAGCCAGGCCTGGCCGTCACCTTCTCCTCGCAGCCTACAAACTCTGCCAAACGTACCGGTGATTCTCACTTTCCTTCTCAGCTACATGGACAAGCACATCCTCTCCATGTCTCCGAGTCCTTAGTGAAACCAAACAGCGGTTCACCTTCAAACAGCTCAGTGTGCCAGGACAGAAAGATTTCACTGGCCTGCGAAATCTTGCTTTTTCCTTGCAGCCTTTTATTTTCAGAGCATACACCGAGGCATTGCACTTTGCTTCTCAGCTGAGTGCATTGCCATATTGCTGGAGTCCCACACGTCCATCTCCTTCTCGCACTAACTGCTTCTGTTGAAACATGCTGATGTGATGTGCTTTCCTGCTCAGCTATTCACACAGTCACATTCTATGTCCTGCTTGCAGTCTGAATCTAAAAGGAGACGTTTCTGACTATGTCTCACAGACACAGATGTACCAGGATGAAAAGGTTGCTTGGACCTTGCCACTTACGTTCGAAAACATCCATTCACTCCACAATCAAGAGACACCTTTCTTTGCTTTACATCCTGCAAACTTCACACAGACACAGACACAGACACAGACACACACACACACACACACACACACACACACACACACACACGAGAGCTACGCACTTTCTTTCTTTCTTTCTTGGCTGCACACACTCACCTATTTCCCACCTTGACCTCTCTACCACTTCTCCTTCGGCCTTGCTGTGCATGGACATTTCCTGTTAAGATACCCATTGTGTTGCCTATCCCTCCCCCACATTGCCTTGCCTTTCCTACCCAATCTTGCATTTCTTGTCATTGCTGACAATTCCTTTCTTTTCCCTTGCCTTCCTGACCCATGCATGTCCTTCCCTTGCCCTTCATACCAAGCCAGTGCCTTGTATTGACTTGCTCACCTATCCTTCTTTTCCTTCCCATTTGTCCAGCTCCAATCTTTCATTTCCTTCTCCTTCTAGGACTCTTATTGCCTTGTCTCCCTCTCTTTTGTGTTGCCTGGCAAAGCCACCACTTGTCTGGCCTTGTCCTTGAACCCCTTCCTTGCCTTGCATTACCTTGCTCATCAGTCCCCCACCTGGAATTCACCACCTCTCTTTTTGTGGAATCTCTTCCACATGCATTGCCCTGCCTGCTTCTCCTAGGATTCTCCAGGCTTCCACTGGCTTTTTTTTCTCAAGGCCCCAGCGTTTCAGGAGCTTGTGAGAGGAAGCCTGGAGGAGGCCACGTGCAAGCACACCTATCTGTCCTGACAGCTTTCTTCTGACATCTATGCTTACATGTCTTGAATTTTGGACACAAAGTTCATCTTTCACCCTTGGGCTTCAGGGGCAGAATGACAGTTCTTTTGCATACAAAGGAAAGCAGGCAACTCAAGTGTCTTAGGTGCAGATTAAACATGACCCATGCAAGATCAAGGCTGGACAGAGCGGTCGGTCCGGGCCGCTTTTGTGTACCAGCAGTCTTTGAATGGACCTGCCACTTGCCTTGCTTTGGGCAACCAACCAGTTTCCTTGCCATGCCCTGCTAATTCTCCATTGCTTTGCATTCCCTTGCATACCCATGCCTCACATTTGACCTGCCTGCAGTTTTCCTACAGGGCTTGGCCTTGCCTAGCCCTTCCGGTTACCATCACCTCCTATGCCCAGCCTTGCCTCTAACTTCTGGGACTTGTCTCACCTACCACTCCATTTGCTTTCCCCTCACGGCTTCAGTCTTGCCAACCTGTCCCTTGACTTGCCTACAATTGCCTACACTTGCTTTGCATTGCCTTACCTGCATGAAAGGCAAGGCAAAGAGTGGTAGACAAGGCAAAGCAAAGCCAGGAAGTTATTTGAAGGGCTAGGCAAGGCAGACATAGGCAAGCAAGCAAAGCTAGGGTAGGGTAGGCTAGGAAAACTAGGCATGGTACTGGAGGCAAGGCAAAGCCAAGTGACTTGGAGTGCCTTTCCTTGCTTGGGAAGTAAAAGATACGGTGGCAATGTTGGTAGGGCTGATGATAAGGTATCGTGGGAAGGTATAGTACAGCAAGACATTTCTGTCCTGGTCCTTTCTGTGTAGGAGCCATTGTTGGACAGAGTCAGTACCGGACGTGGTATGCAACTTTTGCTCTGTAAGTTCCTGAAGGAGAACAGCAATGCTTTCTCATGGGAAGGAAAGAACTTAGCCCCAGTGTTGGAGGTGCAGATAAGAAGCTGTGTCGTGCAGCTTAAGGGCGGCAGCAACTTTCTATCCTGGCATATTTGGTTTGGAAGCACTGACTCAATTTGTACAATCATGGAGTCGGTATCCATCTTTGGAAGGCAGTCTCCTTCCTGAAAGAATCCATTTGGCCTGTGTTTTCCACTTTCTCAAGGCAGCCTTCTTGAAATTCTGCCAGCACACTTCTTTTGGACAAGGTAAAGAGCTGCGCTGGGTCTTGGTGTGCAGCCTAGCTAGTGCCCCGCACAGGTAATGCCCAATAGCAGTGGTCTGACACCTTTGTAGAGGATCAGGCCCTGGATGCTTTGGATTTTGGAGGAGGGGATGCCATTTCTTTTGAGATGGGCTTCTAGTTCCTCCTCCCTTTGGCAAAGTTTGGGTGGCCACTTTGGGTGGTCTCAGTGAATTGAAAGGCTTTTCCCAATAGGCAGTTCTCTGGGTTAGAGTTGTTGAACTGTCAGTGGGAATGCAGAGGCCAGGCCAGGCCTCTGCAGGACAGGTTTTTGTCCCTTGTAGCTTTAGGGACTGTGTGAGCAGTCCCTGGTGCCATCCCATTTGGATCCTGACTCTGAGAGATTGAAGGCTTACGGTGGTACCTAGAGCTGAGAAGGAAAGTGGCGATAGCAGGGTGCATGTTTATAGTTTGATGGGTGCAATTGAAATTGTAGGCAGCAAAGAGCTTTCTCCACCAACAGTTTTGCGAGCTCAGCCGACATTTTCAAGTTTGTTACCAGGCTCTGTGAGAGAGAAAAAGTTTGTTAGGGCAGAAGATCTGGTGTCGGCCTTTGAGTGTGGGGCAAAGAAGAGTATCCACTTGGAAGGGGAAGATCGGTGAAATCCTTTTGTCCTGACACAGTTGATTGGAGAGCAGGGACGTTTCTGACTTGGCTGGGTCCTGGGGGTGGTTGTGAGCTGGGCTCGGTGCGTGTCCTGGTTTTGTGAGTTGACAATGCTGTGGTGTGGTTATTTAGAAGAGCGCTGACAGTGCCCAGGAAAAAGACAAGCACTTTTCTAGCCCAGCCCCGTTCGTGTGGGAGCAGTGTAGGGACAAGAGCTCCGCTGTGGATCCTGGCTCTCGGGTACTGACAGAATGGGATCCTGCATGTAGCAGAGAAGGAAAAAGAATCATTTCATTGTTGGCTGCACAGTTTAGAAGCTTCAAAATAAAAGGCAATTGCAGCATGGCCTCTTCATTTTAGAAAGTTTTCTGGGCCATCAGCTGCTCAACATGTAACTTGCACCCACTGAACTGCATTCAGCTTCCTGGAGATATGCACTTTCCCTCAAGATCTAGGTACCATCTTGCACTCTAACACTTGAAGATCCCAAACCGCTTCAAAATGTCCAGCGGCTGCTCTCAAAGAAAAAGTCCTACAACAAAAAGGCAGTGCTGGCCATAACGCTCCCTTTGCAGTCTGTCAACCAAACGAAACATACTAGCGATTCTCACGGACTTTCTCAATGATATATATACGTGCATCAGCACATTCTCTCAAAGTGACAGAGACTATCGCTACAGCCAAGCGTTTTCAGCTGCACTTCTGACTGACAGATGTGCCAGGACAGAAGGCATTTGCCAACCTACCCTCTTTCCTGTGCAACCTGACATTGGCAGCGCAAATATTTTCACATTCTTTCATTGTGGACATGTCCAAAGCAGCTAAAGATCACACAGGTGGAAGTGTCAAGACAGAAGATGTTCTCAAAGTAACTCCTTTTTTTTCTAAACAGCTTTTAAACTGCGCACAATGCTTTGTATCTTCTTTCCCACATAGACCTGCCCTCACTTTTTCACACTCACATCTTTGTTGCAAACATCCAGCAGCTGTTTGCGTAGAAAAAGGCTCTAGAAATAAAAGCGAGACTTGGGCTGCACCTTCTGCCTGCCCTGTGTAAGCCACATCAAACTCACCAGTGCGCTCTGTCCTTCCCTTTTCCGCTGCAACTACCATTGTGTTCTCTGGATCTCGGAACCTAAAGGTAGGCACATTTGTTTCCACAGAAGGGCCATAGGTAGCAGCACAAATAGCTCTCACTGAACTTTAATCTTTACCACTGCCACCATGAGTTTGGTTGGTAGGCCAGTAGGAGTCATGCTCCTTTTACAGCTGGTATGCGGCAGCCGCCAGCCCAGTGCTCTTCGACTCTTGTAACCAATCCTGCTTTTACTCTCCCGGAGGGGATTAGGCATCTGTTTCTCACACAGATCATTGTGGCAGCAGCCAACGGCTCTAGTGCACTGCTTCTGCCAAAAGACACTGGGGCCAGACATTTACCTTCTCAGCACTACGTAGCCCCGTACTCTGCATCTCTTGTCGTCCAGATCATACCGCAAAGCGTTTCACAGAGAAAAAATGTGCCAGGACAACAAGCTTGGCTGAAGTGTACCCCTGAAACTGGTGGAAGTTTGTATTTGCACCACATTCAAGGGGCAGTCCTCTTTCCTATACAACCTGCAAACTGCTGTCTGTTCGCAGTGCCCTCTGCCCGCTCCTTCTTACCTTGAAGTACCATGCCAAAGAGGGCTCTGTGCTGAGGTCTCAGAAGAAGAGGGAAGCATATGTGTTTGTAAAGTGGACTGTCTGTTAGTCACTTCCCTCTTCAAAGCAGCGTGTTCCATGCCAAGCAGACAACAAAGCAACAAAGGATGAGTGTGACTCTGCATTCAAATCCTGCAATGTTCCCAGAAGTGAATTTCTCTCTTCTATAGGACTGACTTGTATGAAGTGGCGTGGTTGTTTCCTTCCATTAGAAGGGAAACTCATCTAGCCAGGCTTCATCACCCCCTGTATCTTTTGGGGTAGTTCTTGGAAGAAAATAGAGAGCAACTTTTCCACTCCACATGATTCATGTTTCATTCTCTTCCTTCTGTACTTCAGGGAACAAGCTATCAATTCCCTACTCTTTCTATGAAAAGGCATGAAGCTATTAATTAAATTCCCATAGATATAAGGAATCAAAGTCTTTTATGCCTGCAAGCAGGCCCTTATGGTATGAAAAGTATGGATTGTCAGGGGTGGAAGAAGATCTGCATGAAAAAGGAGAAAGCCCAGAAGCATGCAGGGATTTTCAGGTATGAAAGGGAAAACGACATTAAATTGTCAAGGGAAAGAAATTGAAAGAGGGAGGAGGGAGAAGGGAGGAGGAGGAGGCAAATGCTGCCTTTGAGGCAGCTGACACAAGGACCGTCGGCCTCATGAGCAAACAAGAAAACCAAATGAAACTTCACAGCAATCTCATCCACAACTTAGTGGACAAATGTGCAAACCCATTTCTTCATTTATTATGTGTCTAATATATATAGAGATGTTCTTCATTCTGACCGAATTTTCAGGGAGCAAGCTAGTGTAAGGCACCTGGAACCAATGGTGTATTGGAAATGGCCAACATGCAGAACACGCTCCATCCTGAACGCTACCACAGCAGAATCACAGGATCATAGAATGGCCGGGGTAGACAAAGACCTTAAAGGCCATCTAGTTCTCTGACATGGGCGGGGACACCTTTTACTTGCTCAGGTTGCTCAGAGCCCCATCCAGCCTGGCCTTGAACACCAGGTTGGGGTGTCCATAACTTCTCCAGGCTGTCTGTGCCAGTGCTTCACCACCCTCACAGGGAAGAATTTCTTCCGAGTATCTAATTTCAACCTGCCCTCTTTCATTTTGAAGCCATTGCCCATTGTCCTGTCTCCAGAGTTCCTAATGAAGAGTCCCTCTCCTGCTTCCCTTCAGATATTGGAAGGTGTTGTGAGGTCTCCATGCAACCTTCTCTTCACCAGGCTAAACAGCCCTCATTCTCTCAGCCTGTGTGTCATGGCTTGACACTGGGACAATGCCAGTGCCCCCATGAGTATACTCTCTCCCTGGTTTCTGCTGTGAGATGTGACCAGGAATAAGCAAAGCAGGCTCCCACTTAGGGGAAAAAAAATTATTAACTAAACTACAAGGGAAAGGAAAAAAAAAAAAAAAAGAAACACACAAGGAAAATGAAAACTTCACAAATACATCTCCTCCTCCTCCTCCCCAAATTCCCAATACAATACATCCCCCAAATCATCGACTCTCGGTCCAGCACCACCCTTCAGAATACTCAATCCTCAGTTCATCAAGAGGACAAGGAGTCCTTCTTGTGCCAGTGGTGACCTATTCCTTTCATGTCCAGTGCTCTCACCACTGAACACAGACCAGAGCTGCTTCTAGGGTCGACTTTTAAGGATGCTTCATCCCACTGCAAAAAGGCACAGTCTCAATTTTGGGACATCTGTCCCCCCCATATTTTTCACCCCCTGGGGCCGAGGGGTACCCACACTGAACCCTCTTGGTCCTGAGGCATTGCCTCCCCCTAGAATGCAGTCCCTGTATCACAAGGAAACATGGCTCTGTCCATGGCTACACACAAAGAGTCCAGCATAAGCTACTCCATCATCTCTTCCACCTGCCTTCTTCTCTATTTCTCTCGTGGCCCATTTCCTCTTATCTCCTCTATATCTCTCTTCTCATTCAACTCCAGGAGGATTAGCATTTGTAAGGTTTCCATCATCCAAGAAAAGGGTTAAAAATCTGAGGCTCTGTCTGTCCAGAACTCCCATGGCTGCCCTGCCAGGCCCCTTCTTGCACTCCCCTCTTCTCCTTCTCGGCCGGCCAAGAACAGGCACCAGCTCTCTCTCTGTCTCTCCTGCGGTGGGGGGGGGGGGGGGGGCTGCCCAATGCCTCTCAGCCACCCTTCCATCCTGCAGGGGCCTTCACCTCCCTTCTGGCCAGGGGCCCAGCCTACCTCACCGGGCTGGGTGGCTTCCCCTGCCCCGCCCAGCCCGCAGCCAGGCAGGGGAGATCTGAACCTTTCCCTGACCGGAACCCAAGAGAGCCTCCCAGGGGAGAGCCCTGCTTTTAACCCTGTGTTCTCAGAGGTGCATCCAATGTCCCAATGGCCACCTTAGGTGCCAATATTAAAATCTGAACATCCATTGGCCTAACCACAGCATCCCAGAAAACACATTTCCTGTCAAACCACCACACTGTGGGATATGCTCTTGTCCTGAATACTGAACTGCAGTATTGTCTGATGATTTTTTGAATCCTTTGAAGGCATTTTGAATTCTTTTTCAGCCTTAAATTAGACTAAATAGCTTTGATTTGTGGGTATTGAGCAACAGAAATCACTGCCCTGGCTTGCCTTTTTTACAGCTCCTTTCCGTGGGAGACTCGCTGCAAACGTCACAGCTGGTGAGACAGTGGGCACACCATCATTCTGAAAGAGCTTTGCACAGTAAACATAGAGGAGGATTAAATATTGAAATGCAGATGACAGGAGCTGCCCAATGGACTCTGCTGGTGGAAATCAAATACTAGTCTAGTATTTTGAATGCAAATAATTCCTCCCAATGAGGCCAGACAGGCTTGTTTGCCTTTGAATCTGAGCATGTGGACAGTAGTGGATGGTCTACAGGTTGAAAACAGTGTAGATACTTCTCCTTTTTTTCAATAGTGGCTCAGAAACTGAAAAGGCAGCTACAAAATGGTAAATACATCCCTACAGATTCAAAAATGGTTGTTCTTAATTTGCATCTCCACCATAACAACAAATTGTTAGAACTAAAATACAGATGGGAATTTTATAGCTTCTCAGAAATGAAGCAGGAATTGGCCAATGGGCCTTCTCAGAAATGAAGCAGGAATTGGCCAATGGGCCTTAGCAGTAGCTACAAGTTTTTCAGCATGAGGCATCTCAAAAGTGTTTTAACCGTACAGAACTTTTCTGTACTTTTGGCCTTTTATCTCAAGGATGAATCAAAAAAAAAAAAAAAAAAAGGAAAAAAAACCCAAGAAAAATAAAAAAAGAACAAACCCTACCAAATATATATATATATATATAACATGACTAAGATAATAAGCACAATCAGTAACATATATAGAAAAAGAACCCATGGTTTTTAACTTTCAACCTTGTCTTCTCAACACACTCTCGAAAATGGAGTTGTTTCCCTATCTGCCTTGAAACATTTTGGAGCAAAAAACACTCTAAGGTCCTGATAGGTGTTTTGGTCAAAAATCCCTTCTTCTGGTTTTCTGTCCATAAGCAGAGTAATGGAGGGGAAAACTGGTAGCTGGCCAAAGGAGGTAGGAAGAGTGATCATCATCCACAACACTGGGGCTAAAGAAATTTCCACAGAAAATTACCTGCCTTATTACTTCTTCATGTGTTGGGTTGAAAGCTCAGAATCTGTTTCCATGTTTCCCATCCCTCGAATGTTCTATTTCACAGAATTCGAGCCCCTCAAACTTCAGTCCTGCCAGAACAGCCCGCCACGTGCTGTCATAGGGGATCTGCTGATGCCCACTGACTCTTACCAGTCTAGTGCTTGTCACTGTTGCAGATCAAGAACTACTGAATAGTTCTGATTAATGCTCTTAGAGTGGTTGAAAACAAGGAAAGAATGACTAGACATTTGTATGATCAAATCCCCTGATGGAATAAAAACATACCAGGACAACAAGCTTAATAAATGTATTCATTGTCATAAGAAGGGAGATGAAGGGTCCAAAAGATTACTTGCATACTTACTGTTCTAAATCCCTTGTTATCTGGTAAATTGCAAAGGATGCCCGGCTTTCACCAAAATGCAAATCAGATTAAAATGTGAAGCCTTACACTTTACTGGATAGAAAACTTCATCGTCCATTTTTAAATCTTAGAGATTGCGATGTTGTCCTGGTTTAGGGCAAATTTGGAGGAGAATTTCCAAATTAGGGCCCCTCCCCCCAACTGGTTCGGGAAGGATTCCTCAGAGAGAAGTGGAACGAACCTGTTCATTTAATAGGCACAGCACCCCCCAGCACGCAAAAGGAACAATTCTGGATGACAGCACTCTGAAAAAGATGACAAATTCAGAAAGTCTCTCTTGGGGGGGTGGTCACTTTGTTCTCAGTCCCTCCGGCGCTGGGCCAGCTGCTGCAGGCCACAAGGTGCAAACTCTCGGTGTTTCCCAGGTCCCAGTCCGGAGCAGGTTCAAAATGGTCAGGAAGACCTGAAGGAGAAACGGTCCAGGAAGAAATTTGGACAGTTTAGCTAAACTAGCTAATGAGCAAAAGCAAGCAGAAGCGAAGCAAGCAAGAGTGAGAGAGAGCAAAGCCAAAAGCAAAAGCAGAAAAAGCAAAAGCTGCAGTCTCTGTGTCCCGCCAGGTTGATAAGAAAACCAAAACAAAACATTCCCTCTTCAGAGCCAGTCTTAAAGGTACAGAACATAATATCCAACATTCACAGAACACATGAATGGGGATACAAGCATCATAACGTCACCCTAGGACAGATGTATTTCCTATTAATACCTTAATATTAATAAGGTTTAGAGCTGGAATTCAGAGGGAAATGAAAGCTATTTTGAATTCATTCTATTCAATCATCTTGTCTGGACTGTCTCTTCCTGCTTTTCACTTCTGAAACTCTGTATGAAAGGCATAGAGTTCTGGATTAATTCTTTTCAGTTTCCCCTGTTATTCTTAACAGTTTCCCCTGTTATTCTTCTTTAAAGGCAAACCTGGAAAAATCCACACTTTCTTTCCCAACCACTTCTAAAATTCCATTGAGAAGCAAAAAACCCCATCAAACAACTAAATCTCTGCTCCAATTTGTAGGAAAAATCCCCATGCCATTAACTGCTTTCCTAACATTTTCTTTCTCTTGTATTAATATGGCAACCTTTTCTTGCTTTTATAGATTAGAACCAAATTCTTAAAGCTATAAGGAAACACAGGTTTACTGTAGCTGATTCTGAGATACAGTAGTCCAGCAAGGAGTTCAGACCTCAAAAGAAGAGTCTGTACAACAAGATTCAGCACAACGTTGAGACATATTAGCTATTTTTCAAGAAAAGCCGCCAAAATGAAACTGCTTAGACTTCTATACTATCATGGGTGCCTGCTTCCAGAACCTGACCTAAGTTGCTGGAAACTAGCTGCAATATTACTGCAAACAATGCTGTGAATGTAGGACATTGTTATTCTTCTCTTCCATTGAGAACCACAAGTGGAGTTGCGTCATTTTCTTAAAAATTCTCTATTTCCTTCCAAACTGCTAAAATAATGATAAATCAAGTGTTCTGTTCATACAGTTTAAATCTAATAATGTTCAAAATGAAAAAAAAAAAAAATTCATTCAGATATGGTCTGCAATAATACAGCCGAGACAAGATGAACCAGTCTGGCCTACAAAATAAAGTGAAGCAGAATTTGGGAATTTGGAACACCTTACGATGTAATATTTAAAGAAAAAAAAGAAATAAAATGTAACCTACCCAAACTCAATCAGTGATGCACCGACAGAGAAAAAAGAACTAATTACTACTAATATTTCTTTCATTCTCAGACAAGAAGTTAAATGATCCTCTTGAATGCGTGGAAGATTGTTGCGAAAGACAGCAGCCTTCTTCTTTACAACATATTCTTCAGAACTCCAGGAGACAAATCATTAGAGCTATGAGGCTCTTTCTCTCTGTAAAACTTCCAGAGCATAGCCAAGATTATATTCCTTTAGAGATCCTCACCGCCCTGGGAGACTGGTGGATAGTCTACAGCTCCAGTACATCAGCCAGACGCTCTGCCTTATTTAGCATGGCTACTGCAGCAAGGACATCATCTCTACTGGCTTTCTATCCAAAATATATGCAAGGCACAACAAAGAATATACCCAAAACACTGAGCACAGCTTATGGCCTTCAAAACAAAAATCTCACCATGGCAATACTGGATCTTCTGATCCAAACCATCAGGAAACATTTCTTTAGAGGCGAAAAAAGCTCCTGTTGATTGTACAAAAAATAGTGATGTAAACCAGAGTTGCATGACCCAATATTTCTATTGAACTGGAACTATTTTGATCAATATTATGGATCCATTTCTTTTCAGGGCATTTGGTAAAAAATGTAAAGTATAGTTTAAAAGGAATTATTGGATGCGTACTAAGTACTAGGGATTAGTTAAGGTGTTGGTTTTGCATGGCTTGGTTTTTGGTGGGGAGGGAAGAAGCCAGCCACAGAAGTGAATCTTTTGTGAAAAGCTCCTAGAAGCTTCCTCCATGCCTGGCAAAGTGAATCCCTGCTTGGCACTAAGAACAGACATGCTGCTAAGCCAATTAGACAAGCAGTAATATATTTAAGAAGGAAATCAAAACTGCAGCCAGTTAACTTTTAAGTTTGCTAATTTTTTGGTTGGCACCTCTTCTGGTTTGAAAGCAAAAGCAGCAAGAGATGCTGTCGCTGTTGCAGTGTGTGTTTTTGATTGCAATGCAGTTTGAGTAGTCAGTTTTAGAATACTTCCGGTTTTGTGCTGTTGTAGCATATTTTATTATTAATGGATTGTTCCTTTCCCCCCGTGGTGTTAGTTTTTGCCCTAGTTGTCCATCTCCCCAAAGACCTGCCCTTTTGTTCCCTTTTCCTCCTCCCACTGAATGTCAATCCCTCCCCAAGCCTGCCCCTTTCTCTAGAAACTTCCCTATCAATTTTATAGTCTTCAAAACCCCATTGGTTTGTTTAAGTTATTCTCCTCCCCTGTAGTCCCCTATTGGTTTAAACATTGTATTCCCCGCCTTGTGGTCCACCCCCAGTTGCTCCCAGTGTGTTAAAGATTGTATCCTCCTCTGGGACCTCTCCCCATTTCTAAGTTGATGTATGCATTTGAGTCAGTGTCTTTCTGTCCCTGGCCCTCCAGGGAAGAAACTCCTTTGGAAAACATACAGAAGACCTCTCCCTGTTCCTTGTCCCTGCCCTCGGCGCAGTCCTATCCCCAATGCAGTCCACCTGTGCCATAGAGCAGCTGTGCCCTACAGCTGCACCCTGGATTCGACAGCTTTCTGGGGGCAGCCCACTCTGGCTGTTGGTGTCAGGAGCTAGTCGGTCTGAAGAAATCCAGCATGGCAGCAAGACTCCAAGTCAGAAATACAATTTATTAGGAAAAGGCAAAAAAACAAATACATGCAATAATACAAAAGAAAAACCACGGACAGAATACGACCTGTCACCCTGCTAGTTAGGGTGGTGGCAGCAGTCCGGATGAAATGGTCTTGTTGAAGTGGTGATCCTGTAGAAACCATCTGGTAGCTCTTGTCCTCTGAAGACCAGTGGGTGAGGGTGGCCGTTCTTCTAGGAAGCCAGTGGAAAGACTGCTTGTGGTGTCCCAAAACTCAGATTCTATCCAGCTGGGGATGCTTAGCTCCTGCCCCCTGGGCAGAGCATCTTGCAATGGGCTCAAATTGTTCTGAGTCATGCAGTGGTTCCTTGATTACCCTTTAAACAGAAATGGCTCCTGGAGGGAGTCATCTCTGAGTCATGTGGCAAGACATGGATGGCCCCGTTAAGAGATAAGGAGATAAGGAAAAAACGATGCCCCTCCCGGTTTCAGCAGCTCTTGAGGTTGGGAGCAGAATACATTTTTATATTGTAGCCTAGGACAATACAGGATGAATGCTTTTGCATTTGCAGGAGGTTTGTGTGGATTTGAAAAGCATCCTTATAGCAGAGGCACAAAAGTATTCTCATACCCTTTTAAATCATCTTCAAACCAAGCAATTCTCACAAGAAGGTAACGCATGAATGACTTGCAAGTGAGTTGAAGAAACACGGCAAAGATAAGTAGTGTTCAACTGCAGAGAATCGTTTAGGGACACCATACCTTTATATACCTTTATATTTTAAATCAGGAAGCATGGATGGACCGTTTTTTTCCCCTTAGTTGACTACAGAACCAGCGGTCCCTTGCGGGAGGGTGTTTGGATTCAAGATGACACTGGCAGCTAAGAGCATGGCTACATAGAAGGTGCTACTTTTAGACCAGAACATTCAACTACTTAAAGGCAGATAGGAGAATAGCTGACTAGTGACAGCTCTGAGCAGAAGAGCCTGTGGCTTATCCTGTGGGAACAATAGTAAGACATTTCAATTGAAAAACCCCATTCATTTCCAAGGACCAAACATCAGTAAAAATAAAAGGTCAAGTAAAGACACCCTAGTGCTCTTCTTATCAGAAGCATGTTCCTCCATATGAGAGCATTTAGGAAAGGACAGTCCATTCATAAAGAAAGGTGTGCCAGTTAGAAAACCTGTAGAACAATACAAGACAAACTCACACAATATACATCCTCAAATGCAAAATGAAGAAATAATCATTTCAAGCTTCCGTGGAATTAATTGCATTTTATTTGTTCTTTTCATTTCAGCTGCTATCAAGTTATTTTTTAAGACTGAATTTTATGAATTCAGCAAAGCTCTCTTTTTGAATGTCTGCATACCCCTATAAAACACTGAGGTGACAAAGAGAACGGCAGTGGAAGGAAACCTGGTCCACCTCCCCCTCCTTGAAGCTTTAGGCCAGCGAGTGATTAGAATTTAGTCACTTCATTTGCTTTACCAAGAGAGAATGTTTTCTAGCCTTTATCTTTCCTTTTGGAGCTGATTCACTTTGTAGTCATAAATTCTTGACTCAGTTGGTGAGAAACAATGGCATTACAGCCGTGGATGTTAAAGTGCACTGGTGGGAAATGAAGTTTTCATCTTCAGGTCCTTGCTTCAGTAAATCTTCCAAATTCATCAGAAAGAAAGTTCCCAGACCAGTAATCCCCACTCAGATGACCTAATTCAAATAGTCTGTAGGCATAAGAGGCATCAAGCAGGTGCTGTCATCTGTTAGGGGAATACCCAGCCAGTACATGATTGTCTAGTTAGGCGGCAACAATTTTGGAAATAATTTAGTTTTTTTGTATTGCAAGTGAATGGTCAATACATTTTATTAGTGGATACGGGTAAAAGAATGTCTTCTGCATCCTTTCAGAGGGGAAGCTTCCCTAGATCTAAAGCTGCTCAGCTCCACGATAGGATGCTTTGTCTGAAAAGGGAACTCAAGTCTTTGTCCTTTTGGATTGCTTCCATAGTTTTTCACTCACTCTTCAGGTACCTGTTAATACGTTCTCTTATCCCTTGCAAACTTTTATGGGCATAGTCACTGAATTGGTACGTATTCCATGAAGTCCACAGGCCCTGTTGAGATGCAGCCACAGGTCTCAAGGGTGTTAGCAGATGTTATTCTGAGGCCACTCCTAATGATGTTTGATGGATCATAGTGACTGAGGAAAGTGCCCAAAGACTGGATGAAAGCAAATGTCACCCATCTTGGAAAAAGGCAACTAGGAGGACTTGGAAAAGTACAAGCCAGCCAGCCAGCGTCATTTTTATCCCCAGGAAGTTGATGGAGCAGCTATTGCTGGAAAGCATTGCCAGGCACATGAAGGAGGACAAAATAACATAGTCAGCATGGATTTACCAGGGGAACTTCATGCTGAACAACTTTTTAAACTCCTCTGATGAATCAACTTGCCCGGTAGATGAAGGGAATATTGTCTGCCTGGGCTTCAGGAAGGTTTTTGACATTTCTCTAGGTGGCAGCACACATACATCCCAGAAGGAATAGTGCAAAGAGGAGGGAACCAGTGTCTTTTCAAGGATGCTCAGTGAAAAGACAAGAGGCAGTAGGCACACACTGAAATACAGGAGATTGCCTCTGCACATCAGCAAATGATTTTTTACTGTGAGGGCGACTGAACCACGGCACAGACTGCCCAGAAAGATTGTGGAGCCTGGATCTTTGAAGACATGAAAAGTACACCCAGATATAATCCTGGGCAAGAGGCTCTAGGTAGCCTGGTTTAAGCAGGGGGGTTGGACCTGGTGAGCCCCACTGACGCCTTCCACTCTTGTTCATTCTGTGCTAGTGAATTCTCTTAGAGATGCATTTCAAGCACTGGCATGACAAAGATCTGTGCAGAGAGAGATCCAAATGGACATGGGATCTAAGTTCCTTAAGTAGTGCTCAAGAAGAATGCAAAACTCTGGGATAAGTGTCTCTTCCATAACTTAATCCCTTTCATGGGAAAATTCCCCAGCTATAGAAAGATCTTCTGATAGGCATGCTTAAGACTGACACTGGCTGAGCAAATTTCTCCCTATGTGTGTTTAAGACCAGTTAGGATCTTCACCAATAGTGTTGTCAACATAGTCACAGAATGTATATTGTTAAGAAGGGACAACTTACATCAGAATGGCAAATATTGGTCCACAAAATGTATTAATGTATGGGAACTATCTACTTGGGTTGAAAATAAAAAGAAAGAGTTAGTCTTTATTTATCAATTTCATCCCAATATTGATAAGGTAAGAAAAAGACCTTAGTCCTTAACCTTCTTAACTCAAACAAAGATTTTTAAAAATTCCTTGTAAAAAATGTATCCTAATTATCAGACTATGAAACAATTTTAGTTGGGAAAAAAGTTCCAAAATTGTGTAGATAGTGGTAAAGAAGCCAAGAAAATAGGTAAGAAACAAAAAGAGAGCAAAAGAGTCAGCTTCAGTCTGCAAGCTCGTTCTAGAAGTAATCTGCTAGAAAAAGGAACCCCCAGTTGAATTTCCAATGTATTCATGCACTTGATTCAGTAACTAGTCAATGTAAAAACCAATCCTTTTGTACGACTTCTCCCAGCAACAAAAACTCCAGCAGCTTGACACCACCATCATGCCTGTCCCAGATGTACTTTAAAAGAAATGATCCTTTCTTGAAACTCTGTTTGCATAAAAGTTGCAAGACATTGGAGGGATTCTCCACATTCTCATTTCTCCGTGTGGCTTGAAAGTATATTTGATAAAATATGCAACAAAGCATATGATTTATAAGGTAGGGTAAAATGGATGATTTGGGAATTGATCTCTTGTTGATATTAAACTTCATATCCACTCTCTGTGAAGTTTCTAAAACAAATGATGGAGCTGAGGCATGAATCTGCCACAACAAGTGTTAAGCAAACATACACACTCCCCTTCACATGCCCCCCTTCCACACACACCTAGGCCCACGCAGAGGTCAGCATAGCAGATGATGAACACCTTGGAAAAGACCGAAATGCTAAATACCTCTCTTTGTGGGCAAAATAGCTGGTGCAACAATTCAAATATCTGGTGTAAAAATTCTGTTTAATATCTACTTTCTATTTAAAACACAGCTTTTCATTTAATTATATGTAGGGAATATTTTCATATTATTTGTTTCTTTACAATTACTTCATTCTCATGTGTTGTATGTCTAGGAATATTTTCTTCTAAAGATAGAAAAAAATAGATAATATCTTTTCAGAAGAAAACATTGGTTTATACAATTTTAAACCATCATGATATGGAAGAATTCTTTTGTCCCTCACTAAGGTGGAAGAACTATTTGGATCACAGATCATTTACAATGAAATACTTTACCTTTTTAAGATGCTTTCAGTCAATTTTATATCCTCATTGCTTATTCATTGTAAACAGTAATTTTTCAGTGAAGGGAAAGTGTGTGGTATATCTGCATTATGTTCAAACCCAATTCCTACTAAAGGCCAGGCTGAACCCCAGTAAATAATGTCCTGAATGATATTTTGCCGCCTTCTTTGGCACTTCATGAAATCCTAACATGAGGAAGTGTGGAAATACAGAGATTTTGTCCCATGTAGAAACCCATCCCATGTATTTTATGCTGTAATTCTTCTCTCTTTTAAAATTTGCTATCTTCTGCATAGTTTTCATTAACCTGTTACAGTAGTGAAAATCACAGATCAAGGTAATTTTGTAACACTTTGATTTTACCCCAAGAGCTGAGGGAAAACTTGCTCCTATACTTCAATCTGAGTTTCTTCTAGATTCAAACTTTGTTTCTCTACCATCAAGAGTCTCCTGTGTTGCTGCTCAAAGCCCCATCCAACCTGACCTTGAATACTTTCAGGGATGGGACACCCACTACTTCTCTGGGCAACCTGTTCCAGTGTTCCATCACCCCCACAGTAAAAAATGTCTTCCTTTCATCTAATATGTGTCAGAAGTATTAAATCTAGGCATATAAACTTTGAGGAAAGGTTTGAAATTCTTTTGATTTGAATCACATTTTATATGAATACTGACTTACAGGTGACTAAAATATGTTGATGGGCATTTGAGCTGACACTTTTTGAAAAGGTGCATGGAATTTAAAATTAAAACCAGCACCATTAAAAGCTTTGTGCCGTTTTCTTTTTCCTCTGGTATTCAAAATTGCATATATCAAATATCTGTGCTTCATACAAAGCTCTTAGACACTCTCAGAAAAAAGCTTTTCTTTCAGACTAAGTTGCAGTTTACGTAGAACACTAGTACTAGTGAAGGTTTTTCTGGGCATAGGGGGAACACCTTCTCATTGGATTTGTGTGCAGAATGCATTTTATCCAAACTGGAAAATTGATCCCAGCTGTGTTCTAGTCATCATTCTTACTGCATCAGGCCTGAAGATTCTGTGAAAAGTAGCCTGTGGACCTTGAACATAGCTCATGTGAAACAGATGAGAGGCGATGGAGAAGTTGAGGGAGAGAATAAAGAGCATATGGCCCAGTACAGACTAACAATTGTTTGGCACCCTTTAAAGGCTGTGTTTGACAAGCAGGGCTGAAGCAGGTCTGCAAAATATCCGGGAGATCAAAATCCATTGAAGCAAATTGCCCTGGCCAGTCACCTTGCTGCCGATAATTCCCTCTCCATACCAGCTGATCAGGCCTAACAATGCTGCTGCAGAAGTATTGTGAAAAAGGTAGGCATATTTTCACAGATGCAGGGGAAAATCCCCTTGGATGATGATTCCAAGGGATTACTTGATGGAGCAAGTTATGTACCCTTATCTACCGTGCAATATCTAAGTTGGTGAGTTCACTATCTGTCAGCATCACTTTAGAAAATAAATGTTTGATGCACAAAAAAATATTTCATATGTCCTGTCTACCTGCTTCATTTCAACCAATGAATAGGCTACGTTCCATCAGCAAAGGGTTTATGATCCTATGTTTCTTTAAACTGTGGTAATTCTTTATTTTTTTCTAAATCAGACACTGTCTATTCATAAGATTCAGATGTCCATGGCAGGAGTGTAATTAAATTCACATGTTAAAAAATAACCTTCTTCTTGTTATCTTTTTTTAAATTACTGACATGTAACATCAGTCTGAGAGCTGAAGAAAACCCCTTCATTTGCTGTTTGCCAAGTATCATCTATGTGATACAAATTCTGCTTGAGAAATCACACCCGTGGATTGCCATGTAGCACTACTAGTAATGCTTTCACAACCTTTTCTTCATCATTAGGTCTTTTGGTGAAGTGAATGATTAGAACATAAGCAAGGGCATTTGTTCAAGATGCTCCAGAAAGAGCTGTGGTCTGTTCTCTTCTTTGCTGCCTATGTTAGCACTGAGCTGCAAAAAATGAAAGATTACTAGGAAAAGTGTTACTTTCAGTCTAAACTTGTAAATGATGTTTGGAATACCCTGTTAAATGACAAGGTGCTCTTTTAAAATATGGCATCTTAAGGGAAAATGTCAGCTTTAAAAAGGTTTTGAGACAGTTGCTTCTGGAAAAAAAAAAAAAAAAAAACCAACAAAAGAATTGGAGGCATCTAAGGTCTTTAGGCATACTATTTTGAAGATTGATTCAAACCACAGTTTCTTCATATAGGAAGAGCAGAGGACCATAGATGCAACCCATTTGAAAATGGATTTCTATATGTTTCTGGTTGGGATTACCAGACATCATTTCTTGTGAAGTCGAGGGACTGCAGTTAGCACTCCAATAATTTCCTTCCCTGAAATTCAACTGCATTTGCTCCTTTTTCCAGAGTCCCCATTTATTAGTGAAGGTATGCTCTATCTATGCATTAGAATATTCCATTAGAGTGTGTGACTCATACTTGCTAGTTAAAATTAGCTGGAACGGAATGGATAGTTACAGTTGCTTGTATACAATAGTCTTATTTTGGCAAGTTTTCTTTAGACAATGTTGAAGCAGCACTAGCAAATAGGAAGTACAGCTTGCAGCAGGGAAGGACACTCTTCTGCTTTCTCAAGTTTCCTGTAGTTAAATAGACGCCAAAAGGCTTTTCCTAGTACTACTACTGTCTTGTAGGAATACTTGATCTAATCCTATCTTTGATCAAATTACGAATGGGTTACTTTTCTACAAGGCAGAACATTTTTCTTTTAATAATATGTATTTTGTAAGGTGGAAACATGAACTTGTGCACCAGTCACGTGGAATGTACTCCTTATTAAGTTTCACAACCTTCTTTAGAAAATATTGACTGTGTGTAACTTCAAAAGAAGAATTCTGGGCATCTTCATTCTATTGATGTAATTGTTTTTCTGCCATGCTGGTATTGTTTTCTATCATTTTTACCAACAGAAATATTTTTCCCTGACACCTATGGAAAAGACCTATGTTTACTCAACAGTGCGGCATCAGTACATTGTTTAGAATGATTTCAACATGGTCCCAAACATATCGGACAGCTAGACAGCAGAGGTTAGCAACAGGGAATGGGAATAACTTCTGAACCGTTTCAGTAGATTTCCCAGGAAGGGAAAATTGCTTTCTGCCACTGCAAATTTTCCCAGAGATTTTGTCTGGTTAAGAGTTGCATCAAAAGAGTATTTTTGCACAAACCTTGGGGCAAGCTCTGTCTCCGATTTACTAGTGAATGCAAAGAGGGTGAAAGTGCTGCTTCAAAGCCCTCTGTGTGCTTTCTGTACCAAGAGGGGGGGTGACCCCAGAAATAAGTTTTGATCTCTCTTCAGAACACAAGGCATGTCATCACCTCATTCATCTTCTTCTGGGACTCATAGCATCTTAAGACTAAGAAGCTCTCTTGCTTGCTGAAGTGCGTTCAGCAAAAAAACCTTGTCTCATCAGCAAATTTGAACACAACTACAGTCGAGTCAATTCCAATGCTGGCAGGGCAATACTCTACCCCACTAGTAACACGCCACTATTAGAAGACTGTGTAAAACTATTTTTGTACAAAGTAATCGGAGGGAAAAATAGAATTGGGAAGAACTGCACATTGTTCTGGAAAAAAGTCTCCTGCCTCAGTCTTACAGACATCATTTGCTGGTATCATTTTTAATAGTTGGGGCTTTTTAAATTTTGTAGAAGAAAAAATATTACTGCACCTTTATGTTTCCTTAATAGAAGTACAGCCATTTCTTAATAGATTAGAAGTAAGCCATTTGAATATGTACAAATGGTCTTTTCAAATACATATGCTATAGCACACTGTGAAAGTAATCTAAAGGTTTAAAAAGATTTTGGAAGAAAGTAAGTCTAAGGTGATAGAAGAAGAAGAAGAAGAAAACAGCAGTTTTCTTCTGGTGAAAAAAAAACAAACGGAGGACCTTGTACAGTGGAGATGTATTATTTGACTTCCTGAAAAACTGAGTAGGTTTGCTATTGCCAATGGTTTTCATTAGGAAGGAAGAGATTCCTTTGGCAAAAAAACCCCTTCAAATTGACTTGACAAAAATGTTATGACACTTAACTTCACCAATCCTGAAGAAAAATTCTCATCACTTGATCTGGAAATCATGATGGTAATGGAGACAAGGATGTCTAAGCCATGCCATCAGGAACATAAAAAAGCATTAGAATGCAGGTAAGACTGAGCTCCTGAACTAGTGTGAAGAGAATGCAACAAAGACATTTTCCTTTAAGAGTCTTCAGGATGGAAGGCAGAGCAAATTTTTTCATGGGAAGTATTTCTGAATAGAATGAATCTTCAAAATAACATTGTTTTCCAAAACCTGTTTACAGTATCTCTTACCATGATACACAGTTCCTATGAATAGAAAAAGCAAAGCACTTTTTTCCAAACTGTTGTGCACTCTTAAGCAATCTACAATAAAAATAGTATTTTTTCATGCTGGGAATGATGTTAATTACAAAAAAGCCTTGTAGCACACTTGGCACTGTAGTCTCTTGATTAGCATAGCTTTTTATTCATCAAACACATTTCACATTGACTATTTTTCTCTTTTAAATAACGGCGTCTTTGTACTTATGCAGCATCCATGAAGAATTTCTTGGGTGTTATTTTGTACCTGATCCTAAATGGCAGGTTCTGCATTCTGCAATCTGTCTAGCTTTGCCATTTGATGCAGCTTCTGAGAGGTATTTTCAGAATCGAGGACTACTTGCAAGAATGATGCTAAATCCATGCATTTTACTCCTTGGTTAATGCAAAACTATTTTTCCTTTACAGTTCAATGAGAACAGGAAAATAATGATGGTGAGTTCAATCCTTAGAATAATACAAAGAGGACTATTATCATCATTAGAAACCAAGCAAGGTGTATTTATTGCACATGCAGTATACTCACTAATGCAAATTACCCTGTAAATTCAAAAGGAATCTGTATCATAGGAGTGGATGGAATGTTTCTATTGATATTTTGCTTAAAGCAGAAAATTAATTCTTTTGACAGCCAACTCATGATTGCAAGCTCACTTTCAACTACAGCTTTCAAACAGATGAAACGTGTCTGTTTCTAAAACGATACAGTACAGTACACAATAGCAAGTCAGGTCATAGACATTCAAAAGAAAAAAACAGATCAAAGGACACATTCATTCCCATCTACAAGCCCTCAAGAGTGTACAGGTCAAATGTCCCCAGAAAACTAGGCTGGTGGCGCAAATTCTCTATGTTGGCACCAGCAGAAGCAGCTGCTATCTTTATAGGATGCAATCTTGCTTACATCACCCTTCAGAGCAATCTTCTGTACCCCTGCCCAATACACCTTCTGCTCTATTCCTTGGACTTCACATTTGCATTTCTACAGAGTCCTGTCCTGCAAACTGACTCAAAGTTCAGGTAATAGATTTCCAAGATTTAGAAATGTTGTGTGAGGTTTATTTATTTCATATTTCCTTCCATCTAAGCAAACTGTAACTTTCGGAAGTGAAATATTTCGAGTATGTCACGTGTATTTTAATGTTAGCTCTGCTTCACATTCAAACTTCTCACAGACCCCTGTGATGCCTTGCTGCAAAAATATATAGCTGCCAAGGGTGGTTGTGGGAAGTTAGAATTGCCAGAAAACCATACAAACAATCTAACAATAGAGCCTTGGATTTCTGAATATAATTGCACCATGTAAAGTCAAAATATAATATTTAAATGACTTTATATAATGATGAGTGTGGGCTAGAGAGAATCCAGATAGAATTTTATTTTTTTAAACAGTTCCGGGAAAAACATGGCCTTGACTTGGAAGTATAGCACGAAATATTTTTATACAGCATGAGTTCTCATTACCTAATCATATGATTTGTAGACCTGAATTGGAAACCAGGAAATAAACAAAGAAAAATATTCAAGCTATAAAAGATGGGAGTTTAAAATTTTCTTTGTATTTCTGATTAAAGCTATTAGGTAGCTAAATGGTCACCCATGATTTTAAAAAGCATCTGGACATTAAAAATAGGTAAATTTCTGCGGGACTTGGATGTCAGCTATTCCTGAAAAGCTTTATTTCACCGCTTTCCAACCCTGAATCAATCCACTTAAACGCAGCTGTATTTCAGATGCTCAGTGGAACTGTCCATGTAATGCATATAGTTGACAAATAGTCTGCAGAAAAAGCTAGATCCATTTGAAGATCTTTTTCTGTAAATGGTATTCACGTTATTTGTACAAACACACAGATGGGATTTCTGCTGTCTTCTTCAGGCCACTTCCTCCAGAGAGCTCTCCATCAAATCTCTCTAGTTCTACTCTTCTGGTGATCCAAAGTCAGCACTGGGATGGTCCAAGTGCATGAATTACTGTCTGCTAGAGGTGCACCCCGAGGGCTTCTGTGTGCAGCATCACGTGAGCCCTACTAATGTCACCCTGTTGGTATAAACTGAGCTAGCTGGACCTTAAGGGACAAGATTGTGCACTGATATTGTAATAGAAATTAGGTACTAAGAAGGAGGCTGGAAGATTTAAATATTTCTGCCTCCAGCTTAAGCAACACTAAATCTTGGTCTTTATCTGAAAAACTAGGTGAATTAGCCTATTTGGCATTCCTATGCCAAAAATGTCAGTAATACAACAAGAACCGTCAAAAGAGTAACAATTCCAATCATTACTTTGTAAAAATAATTCATTGGAAGAAGTCGGGAAGAAGGATGAAACATGCCAATATCCTACCCTGAGAATCATTCTGTTGATTTGCACAGGTTTCTTATTATATACCCATCTAATGCATTGGACATGCATGCTTGTGATGACACAAATACTTGCAAAGCTTACCAGATAAACCATGTTCTCTTCAGACAGCAAAACATTGCTTGATGGTTGTGTTTGCTAATTACATTTAGACTCAATGTTCTTAAAGGTCTTTTCCAACCAAAGTGATTCCATCATTCTCTAAATCACAGATCCTGCTTGTCTTGGTTTAGGGCAAATTTGGCAGCAATCCTCAAGAAGGGGTGATTTATTAAAAATATTGATCTAGTACTGATATCCAACTGTGACGGACCAAGGCTCTCTAACAGTTCAAAATTAGAAAGTGTATGTTTATTGCAACGCTGGGCAGCGTGCGGGATAGCTCCCAAATACACACTGTGATTTAGAGGTGATAACAGAGTCTTTTTATCTATACAAGTATTGAATACCCAAAAGACAAATACATATTCATAATTTAGGTACATCCCATCATTCCTCACTTCGTATGGTAATTAGTTCAAAAGCTATTAAGCACACGTAGTTTGTTCCTCAAAATGAATCGGTGGTCCCTTTCATGGGGAGGGGTTCCAAAATGAGGAAATAAATGAAGTCTTCCTGGTTCTGAACTTTCTACATTTTCAATGCAAATATGACAAATGAACCCATTGGTAGAACTCCCATTCCCCATCTTCAAATGGTTTCAGAACAGAGGTGGCCTACAATTGTCTTATGTTCCTAAAAGCTATTTATGAGTTTCTATATTCTTCATGATAAACCCAGCTAAGCAAACATGATGTTGACAAGCAATCAATTATTAGTTAACTACTAACTCTTAACTTCAACAAGGCCTACCTATTTATTTTGATAAACTCTAATAAGGCTTATCTCTAACTAAAACCTCAGCTCCTCTAAAATCCCTAAATTTCTTTAAAGTTTATGTCTCAGGGGGCCCCCCCCAGAAAGCCCACCTACACGGCCCCTCCCCTCAACTGGTCTGGGAAACATTTCCTCTGAGAGAAGTGGAAAAAATCCGTTTATTTACCAGGGAAAGCACCCCCCAGCACAAAAAATGAACAATACCAGATGACAAAACTCAATCGCCGCTCTGAAGAGACAACAAATTCAGAAAGTCTCTCCTGTGGATGCTTGCTCTGTTATCAATCCCTCCGGCACTAGGAAAGGCTGCTGCCCAGAGTAGGCCCCCATAGGCCACAAAGTGCAAGCTCTCAGTGCTCTCCAGGTCCCAGTCTGGAGCAGGTTTGAACAGTTCCAAGAAAAGGGAAAGAAAAAAGACAGTCCAGGGAAAACTCTGCCTCAGCCAGCTAAACCAACTGAAAAGCAAAGAACACTCTGTTCTGCTCCATCAGTGCCCAGACAACACAGTGCAGCACAGAATGTGGAGCAGTGTTGCTTTTAGAAGAGTGAGTGCAGCCTGTGATAACAAACTCCGTACTTCTTCTTCTCCCCACCTTTGCTCTCAGAAGCAGTCTTGAAGGCAGAGAATATAATATCCAGCATTAACAGAACAGATGGCTGGGGATACAACATCATAAAGTCACCCTAGGACACTGCTCTACTGAGATATGTCACCAGGCTATGCTAAGACAAAGTTTTGGAACTGCTAATTAAAATTCTACTATCACAGTGAAGCTGAGGAGGAAACACAGCTCACTCCAGTTACCTTGTGGCATGCCAATACTTCCTTTCAATCACAATGGTTTTCGTCTTTAAGTCCGTGACATCACAGGCATAATTCAACATCTTTTGGGCAGGAAGGAAGATATTCTTCTTCTCATTATACTGATGGGTAAGCTGAAATGCAAAGCAGTTAATTCAAAGTGAAACAGCGATAAAGTCAATAGTAAAACTCACCACAGTTTTGTTTACCAACCCAAGTCCTTACGATCCCAAAATACAAGAACAGCTGTAAAAGCCTTGTGGTTTCTTAAATTTTTCCTATACCTACATGGGAGGGTAAGGGATAAATGATCCCAAACAATGGTAATCCACAACAAAGCATTCTTGACATCATATTCAGCTTTTGCATAGCGAGCTCTTCACCTGATCAAGTTATTCCATTGCAATAGTTTGGGGAGTATCTTAGAGGGCTGCCTGTTGTTGGTTTAAACCATCTTGATCATTCAGGAACCCAGTAGCAATGAGAAAGTTCAAAATAAGATAGTGCTACACATTGATTTTCCTATATGACAGACATATTTCTACAAGACAGAAGGCTGACCTAATGCTTCCCTACAACATGGCTGAAGTGGCATCCTCTTCCCCATAGGTTTTTCAGTTTAATTTTAGCAGCTTTCTTACTAGATTAATGAGCTGAACTAACTCAAAAAGGAATCAGATAAGTGCCAGAGCTTTAAAACAAACAACAACAACAACAACAAAAAAGATGCAAAATGGTGATTTGTGGGTGCGTTTGAAAACAGAAATTTTTTTGTATTTTTCATAGAGACATGGCATTCTCTAGAATGATATTGCTCCAACGGTTTGAGTTTGGTTTTCTTTTTCCCCCTCAATTGTAAATGTTATGCATTCTTTTTGGCCATTTCAGTAAATAGATTTTCTGATATGTGTGAAAGACAGTCTAAAGTTCCCCTCATTTGCCTCACGACCATTCCCAGGACAGACACTGGGACCCTAAAGACACCGATGGGAATTCTGGCCTGCCAGTAATGGATGAACACCAAAAATCCTGAGGCCCCTGAGCAGAATTCTGGCCTGCCAAGTGATTGTTCACAGCTGTGTCTTCAGTGACTGCTTCTAGCAGGGCCTGCCAAAGGGCGACCCGGCCTATATGCTTGCACCTGCTTCACGACAATAGACCAGGAATTTTCCCACCTCTTGGCCAGATGAACTTGCTGGGGCAACTTGGTAGCCCCCCCATGGAAAATCCTTCATCTCCACTACCAGCGTGAGGCACCGAGGTTGAAGCCCCCCTACCAAGGACTGAGACTGAGACACCTGTAATTCTGATGCAGGGGTGCTGGCCTGACTGAAGCAGGATGCCTGCTGAGTGTTGCCTACAGATGTGTTCACCGGACCTAGACTGGTTTCCCCCAGAAAGCAGTCCTGAAACAGTGGGTCCCACTCACTGCTGATACTGACTTATCCTGCTGAGAACATGGACTGTCTGTACCCGTCTTCAATATCTTTTTCCCCCTCAGCAATTTCAATAGACTTCTTCTTCTTCTTGATTGTATCTCAGCCATTTCAAGATTCTGTTTCCCCCCTCAGCAATGGACTATAATAGAACCTTGAGTTAACCAGGACTTGAGATCTTCCCAACGTGACTAAGCAAACTCTATCGGCTGGACTAAGAGGACTTAGTCTCTCCATGTTTGGTAGCTATACTCCTCTCTCTTTCTCCCCCTCTTTTTTATTCTTTTCCTCTCCCTGATTCCTTTCAGGCATTTGCTGTGGTCATTCTATAAAGGTGCATTTGTTTGGATTGATACTGCAATCCCCTTTCCAGGTTGTCTGTTGCACTCCGAGATCAGTTAACCAACCAACCAGTTAACCAACCCCTTGGTATCAGCGGATCGTGACAATACCTTCTTTCAAGCTGACATTGGTTCTAGTCCATATAAGCACACTGGTAGGTAAAAGTAGACTCTAAAAGATAACATTCAAAATGTATTTCCCTTGTCTTCCCATTAAAGCAAGTGAAGAAAGCAGACAGGAGATCTTCAGATAACATGCTATGCAAATTGAAAAGATTCTGTCCTTATTTGAAGCAACTGAGAAACTCACACAATGAAATACAGTTCAGACAGATCGAAGGGTCACAGATGATGTCAAATCTGTACTTTCAATGTTTGAATGAAGCAAGATTTCTTGAAGTACAATCCTATAAAATGAAGGTGAGTTTGCAGAAGCAATTGAACTGGGTCTGTTTTATAAACACAATGTTTTCTAAGTAACTGAGGATTCAGGAAGGCAACCTTGGAATTTAAAGGATTTAGAAAGATACAAATACCAAGACTGGCAGTTCATTAGCTTTAACAGTCTCTTCAAATAAGATCTATTTTTAACTTCTTCTTGTAGTAGGTCTGAAGACATTAGGAATGATGCAATAAAACAAAACAAACAACAAACCAAAACAAAACCAAAACAGCTTTCTCAAAAAGCTTGGAGAAACCAGAGAAATTATGATTTTTAGGGGTTAAGTAGTCCTTTAAAAGTTGTCTCTGGGAAAAGAGATAAAAAACCACTAATTGACTGTGGAGTATATTCCAAACCTGTCCTGAAGCATGTAAGGGACAAGAGCCTGTAATAAAACTACTGTGCTGGGTTCATCTGTTAAAAGCATTCCAGAATGGTTGAAATTATCAATCACATAATGTGGGATTAAAAAAAAAAAAAAAAAAAAAGAAAAAAAGAAAAAGAAAAAAGAAGAAAGCATAGAGAAAAAAATATTTTGAACATGTTTTCCCATTCCCAGATGGCATAACAGCTTCATTTCATTTTGTTCCTAAGACTGATTAATAGCTTATGAAGTGTTTTACAATTGAGAGTGAGAGTGTTCACACTAACCATACAATTTGGATGGATCTCTTTTACTTTGCACAGCAGCAGATACGGTTTAGCACTCCACAGTTCAGTCCCCGAAAGTGAATGGGTGTGGCAGATTTAACCTAACTGGCCAGTCCACCAGAATGCTTAATTATCTTGGAAAATGCTTTGCTCTGTCTCATTATCTGGACATGTCTCTCTAGCTCCGCTTTGAGCTCCTTGATCTTTCATCTACAGGATGAGATCCAATTTAGCTTAGCAAGGACATAGCCTTTCAAAACCACATCTTTTATCTTCTGCATTCATACAAGTACATTTCTACTGCAGGGAACCCTGTGGAAGATCCTAGTTGTTTTGTTTCTCAGATAGTTGTTGCATAAAAGAGCTCTTCTTTTAATTTTTTCCCTGCTAAAGTATAGGCTCTGTACTTAACTGATTGTGATGCTAACTCATTATCATCTATTCTTCAGTCGTACAGAGTAGGCAGCAAAGTTTTCTTCTGAAGACATTCATTTAATGAGAAATGCTGAAGGTCTGACTTTAGTTGCAAAGGTCACCGATTGACCGGTTGCAAAATTGTTAAGTCTAGTAAGAGCAGGAAAAGTGTGCTGTTGCTGTGCCTGTAAATGTCGTGTCAGCTGCTGTTGGGATAAAAAGCATGAGCATAAGAAAAGATATCTGCATGGATAGAAAAGAAATTTGTTGTGATTTCTGCACAAGAGGAAGTATGAAGCACTTATTTCAGTGGCTAAGACAGTATCATCATTGGGCCAGTTCTCTTCAACATCTTTTGAACAACCTGGACACAGCACTTGAAGGAATATTAAGACAGTTTGCCAAAGACACTACATTGGGAGGAGCTGTGAACTAACTCCCTTGAGGGCACAGAGACCTTGCAGAGAGATCTTGCCAAATAGGAGAGATGGGCAATTCTTGCTGGCCGGGAGTCTATGCACAAATCACAAAAGGGGCGGGACTGCTGGGGACGGCGTCTCAAGCTGGTTTTTTTCCAGCATCAGTCTCATGACATGGTGATGACAATGGGAAGCTGCCAGCAGCTCACGTCCCCAGCAGCAGACAAAGAACTTAATGTTACAACTTACTTGAAAAGTTTTTTGACCAATCACACAAAGCAAAAGCATATTGACAGTACTTCTGTCCAATCACTATAAAGACATGTACCTGGGCTTAGAACGATGCTCGCTTCTTTCGAATAAAAGACCTGCTTGTAAGCCTTAAGATACAACGCACAGAGCTCCATTATTAAGCTTAGAACTACCTAACATCGCGCTAGATATACTTTGCTGTAGCTTAGGGAGTTATTCTAGACAAGCATTAATACACAGACCATTGTTCCATTTGTCCTTACTTTTCTACTTCTCATCTAATTTTTCTGCTGACAAACCTTATGACTACTGCTTAGCTCCAATGACAGTTCTGCTGTCTCTGAGGCCTTCCTTTTGCAGCTTTCCCAAACCCCTCTGTTTTTGAGGATTCCCACAGGCAATCACCAACCAGATGGAGTGGAACAAGGGCAAGTGCTGGATTCAGCACCTGCAACAGGGCAATCCTGGTGGGTGTATAGACTGGGGAGGGAGCAAGAGGCTGGGAGAAGCACTGCAGAAAGGGACCCAGGCTCCTGGCCAATGGCAAGCTGAATGTGCATCAGCAGTGCCCTGGCAGCCAGGAGGGCCAAGCCTGTCCTGGGGTGCATCAGGCACAGTATCACCAGCTGGGCAAGGAAGGGGATTGTCTTGCTCTGCTCTGCTCTGCTCTGCTCTGCTCTGCTCTGCTCTGCTCTTCTCTGCTCTGCTTTGCTCTGCTCTGCTCTGGGGCGGAATCACCTTGGTATTAGAAAGTCCTCAAATGAGGTCTACAAAGACAGGACTCAAAGAAATGGCATGCAGCTGAGTCAGGGGAGGTTTAGGTTGGGTATCCGGAAAAAGTTTTTAACCAGAGAATGGCTGGGCACTGGAAGAGTCTTTCCAGGGAGTGGTCACACCATCACACCTGTCTGAGTTTCGGACATTGCTCTCAGGCATATGGTGTGATTCTCAAGGATGGCCCCAGGCAGGGCCAGGAGTTGGACTGATGATGATCCTGATGGGGTCCTTCCAATTCAACAGATTCAATGACTCAATGGTTCTGTCCGGGAGAATCGGCGAGCGGCAGCTTCCCAAAGGCGAAGATGCAAGCTGCAGCACACAGGCACAGTGTGGGCAGCCTTCAGACTTAGAGAAAACAGTACTTTACCACTCTCCTGCCTTTTCCATGGTTATTCTATTGGAAAAGAACGAGTTTTGGACAACTACCTTTCATTCTTGCCAAACTCTTTGCAGACCCCCGTGCAAGCTTTAGAACAAGATTTTGGATGTTTTCTTTCCTGGCAGAGTTTCTCCTTGCAAGATATGGTGGAAAAGCTTTTTGCTGAGTGTAGAGCGGCAAGACACGCAGAAGACGCAGATACGCAGCTCTCCGAAGCTAAGTGCCGGTCCCGGGCTTCTTTCGGCACAAACCGCTCTCAGGAGCTCCCTGCGCTCGCCACAATGCTCTGTGTGCGAAGAAGCCGCTTCTTCGCCTCCGGGAGAATCGGCGAGCGGCAGCTTCCCAAAGGCGAAGATGCAAGCTGCAGCACACAGGCACAGTGTGGGCAGCCTTCAGACTTAGAGAAAACAGTACTTTACCACTCTCCTGCCTTTTCCATGGTTATTCTATTGGAAAAGAACGAGTTTTGGACAACTACCTTTCATTCTTGCCAAACTCTTTGCAGACCCCCGTGCAAGCTTTAGAACAAGATTTTGGATGTTTTCTTTCCTGGCAGAGTTTCTCCTTGCAAGATATGGTGGAAAAGCTTTTGGCTGAGTGTAGAGCGGCAAGACACGCAGAAGACGCAGATACGCAGCTCTCCGAAGCTAAGTGCCGGTCCCGGGCTTCTTTCGGCACAAACCGCTCTCAGGAGCTCCCTGCGCTCGCCACAATGCTCTGTGTGCGAAGAAGCCGCTTCTTCGCCTCCGGGAGAATCGGCGAGCGGCAGCTTCCCAAAGGCGAAGATGCAAGCTGCAGCACGCAGGCACAGTGTGGGCAGCCTTCAGACTTAGAGAAAACAGTACTTTACCACTCTCCTGCCTTATCCATGGTTATTCTATTGGAAAAGAACGAGTTTTGGACAACTACCTTTCATTCTTGCCAAACTCTTTGCAGACCCCCGTGCAAGCTTTAGAACAAGATTTTGGATGTTTTCTTTCCTGGCAGAGTTTCTCCTTGCAAGATATGGTGGAAAAGCTTTTTGCTGAGTGTAGAGCGGCAAGACACGCAGAAGACGCAGATACGCAGCTCTCCGAAGCTAAGTGCCGGTCCCGGGCTTCTTTCGGCACAAACCGCTCTCAGGAGCTCCCTGCGCTCGCCACAATGCTCTGTGTGCGAAGAAGCCGCTTCTTCGCCTCCGGGAGAATCGGCGAGCGGCAGCTTCCCAAAGGCGAAGATGCAAGCTGCAGCACACAGGCACAGTGTGGGCAGCCTTCAGACTTAGAGAAAACAGTACTTTACCACTCTCCTGCCTTTTCCATGGTTATTCTATTGGAAAAGAACGAGTTTTGGACAACTACCTTTCATTCTTGCCAAACTCTTTGCAGACCCCCGTGCAAGCTTTAGAACAAGATTTTGGATGTTTTCTTTCCTGGCAGAGTTTCTCCTTGCAAGATATGGTGGAAAAGCTTTTGGCTGAGTGTAGAGCGGCAAGACACGCAGAAGACGCAGATACGCAGCTCTCCGAAGCTAAGTGCCGGTCCCGGGCTTCTTTCGGCACAAACCGCTCTCAGGAGCTCCCTGCGCTCGCCACAATGCTCTGTGTGTGAAGAAGCCGCTTCTTCGCCTCCGGGAGAATCGGCGAGCGGCAGCTTCCCAAAGGCGAAGATGCAAGCTGCAGCACACAGGCACAGTGTGGGCAGCCTTCAGACTTAGAGAAAACAGTACTTTACCACTCTCCTGCCTTTTCCATGGTTATTCTATTGGAAAAGAACGAGTTTTGGACAACTACCTTTCATTCTTGCCAAACTCTTTGCAGACCCCCGTGCAAGCTTTAGAACAAGATTTTGGATGTTTTCTTTCCTGGCAGAGTTTCTCCTTGCAAGATATGGTGGAAAAGCTTTTGGCTGAGTGTAGAGCGGCAAGACACGCAGAAGACGCAGATACGCAGCTCTCCGAAGCTAAGTGCCGGTCCCGGGCTTCTTTCGGCACAAACCGCTCTCAGGAGCTCCCTGCGCTCGCCACAATGCTCTGTGTGCGAAGAAGCCGCTTCTTCGCCTCCGGGAGAATCGGCGAGCGGCAGCTTCCCAAAGGCGAAGATGCAAGCTGCAGCACACAGGCACGGTGTGGGCAGCCTTCAGACTTAGAGAAAACAGTACTTTACCACTCTCCTGCCTTTTCCATGGTTATTCTATTGGAAAAGAACGAGTTTTGGACAACTACCTTTCATTCTTGCCAAACTCTTTGCAGACCCCCGTGCAAGCTTTAGAACAAGATTTTGGATGTTTTCTTTCCTGGCAGAGTTTCTCCTTGCAAGATATGGTGGAAAAGCTTTTTGCTGAGTGTAGAGCGGCAAGACACGCAGAAGACGCAGATACGCAGCTCTCCGAAGCTAAGTGCCGGTCCCGGGCTTCTTTCGGCACAAACCGCTCTCAGGAGCTCCCTGCGCTTGCCACAATGCTCTGTGTGCGAAGAAGCCGCTTCTTCGCCTCCGGGAGAATCGGCGAGCGGCAGCTTCCCAAAGGCGAAGATGCAAGCTGCAGCACACAGGCACAGTGTGGGCAGCCTTCAGACTTAGAGAAAACAGTACTTTACCACTCTCCTGCCTTTTCCATGGTTATTCTATTGGAAAAGAACGAGTTTTGGACAACTACCTTTCATTCTTGCCAAACTCTTTGCACACCCCCGTGCAAGCTTTAGAACAAGATTTTGGATGTTTTCTTTCCTGGCAGAGTTTCTCCTTGCAAGATATGGTGGAAAAGCTTTTGGCTGAGTGTAGAGCGGCAAGACACGCAGAAGACGCAGATACGCAGCTCTCCGAAGCTAAGTGCCGGTCCCGGGCTTCTTTCGGCACAAACCGCTCTCAGGAGCTCCCTGCGCTCGCCACAATGCTCTGTGTGCGAAGAAGCCGCTTCTTCGCCTCCGGGAGAATCGGCGAGCGGCAGCTTCCCAAAGGCGAAGATGCAAGCTGCAGCACACAGGCACAGTGTGGGCAGCCTTCAGACTTAGAGAAAACAGTACTTTACCACTCTCCTGCCTTTTCCATGGTTATTCTATTGGAAAAGAACGAGTTTTGGACAACTACCTTTCATTCTTGCCAAACTCTTTGCAGACCCCCGTGCAAGCTTTAGAACAAGATTTTGGATGTTTTCTTTCCTGGCAGAGTTTCTCCTTGCAAGATATGGTGGAAAAGCTTTTGGCTGAGTGTAGAGCGGCAAGACACGCAGAAGACGCAGATACGCAGCTCTCCGAAGCTAAGTGCCGGTCCCGGGCTTCTTTCGGCACAAACCGCTCTCAGGAGCTCCCTGCGCTCGCCACAATGCTCTGTGTGCGAAGAAGCCGCTTCTTCGCCTCCGGGAGAATCGGCGAGCGGCAGCTTCCCAAAGGCGAAGATGCAAGCTGCGGCACACAGGCACAGTGTGGGCAGCCTTCAGACTTAGAGAAAACAGTACTTTACCACTCTCCTGCCTTTTCCATGGTTATTCTATTGGAAAAGAACGAGTTTTGGACAACTACCTTTCATTCTTGCCAAACTCTTTGCAGACCCCCGTGCAAGCTTTAGAACAAGATTTTGGATGTTTTCTTCCCTGGCAGAGTTTCTCCTTGCAAGATATGCTGGAAAAGCTTTTTGCTGAGTGTAGAGCGGCAAGACACGCAGAAGACGCAGATACGCAGCTCTCCGAAGCTAAGTGCCGGTCCCGGGCTTCTTTCGGCACAAACCGCTCTCAGGAGCTCCCTGCGCTCGCCACAATGCTCTGTGTGCGAAGAAGCCGCTTCTTCGCCTCCGGGAGAATCGGCGAGCGGCAGCTTGCCAAAGGCGAAGATGCAAGCTGCAGCACACAGGCACAGTGTGGGCAGCCTTCAGACTTAGAGAAAACAGTACTTTACCACTCTCCTGCCTTTTCCATGGTTATTCTATTGGAAAAGAACGAGTTTTGGACAACTACCTTTCATTCTTGCCAAACTCTTTGCAGACCCCCGTGCAAGCTTTAGAACAAGATTTTGGATGTTTTCTTTCCTGGCAGAGTTTCTCCTTGCAAGATATGGTGGAAAAGCTTTTTGCTGAGTGTAGAGCGGCAAGACACGCAGAAGACGCAGATACGCAGCTCTCCGAAGCTAAGTGCCGGTCCCGGGCTTCTTTCGGCACAAACCGCTCTCAGGAGCTCCCTGCGCTCGCCACAATGCTCTGTGTGCGAAGAAGCCGCTTCTTCGCCTCCGGGAGAATCGGCGAGCGGCAGCTTCCCAAAGGCGAAGATGCAAGCTGCGGCACACAGGCACAGTGTGGGCAGCCTTCAGACTTAGAGAAAACAGTACTTTACCACTCTCCTGCCTTTTCCATGGTTATTCTATTGGAAAAGAACGAGTTTTGGACAACTACCTTTCATTCTTGCCAAACTCTTTGCAGACCCCCGTGCAAGCTTTAGAACAAGATTTTGGATGTTTTCTTTCCTGGCAGAGTTTCTCCTTGCAAGATATGGTGGAAAAGCTTTTGGCTGAGTGTAGAGCGGCAAGACACGCAGAAGACGCAGATACGCAGCTCTCCGAAGCTAAGTGCCGGTGCCGGGCTTCTTTCGGCACAAACCGCTCTCAGGAGCTCCCTGCGCTCGCCACAATGCTCTGTGTGCGAAGAAGCCGCTTCTTCGCCTCCGGGAGAATCGGCGAGCGGCAGCTTCCCAAAGGCGAAGATGCAAGCTGCAGCACACAGGCACAGTGTGGGCAGCCTTCAGACTTAGAGAAAACAGTACTTTACCACTCTCCTGCCTTTTCCATGGTTATTCTATTGGAAAAGAACGAGTTTTGGACAACTACCTTTCATTCTTGCCAAACTCTTTGCAGACCCCCGTGCAAGCTTTAGAACAAGATTTTGGATGTTTTCTTTCCTGGCAGAGTTTCTCCTTGCAAGATATGGTGGAAAAGCTTTTGGCTGAGTGTAGAGCGGCAAGACACGCAGAAGACGCAGATACGCAGCTCTCCGAAGCTAAGTGCCGGTCCCGGGCTTCTTTCGGCACAAACCGCTCTCAGGAGCTCCCTGCGCTCGCCACAATGCTCTGTGTGCGAAGAAGCCGCTTCTTCGCCTCCGGGAGAATCGGCGAGCGGCAGCTTCCCAAAGGCGAAGATGCAAGCTGCAGCACACAGGCACAGTGTGGGCAGCCTTCAGACTTAGAGAAAACAGTACTTTACCACTCTCCTGCCTTTTCCATGGTTATTCTATTGGAAAAGAACGAGTTTTGGACAACTACCTTTCATTCTTGCCAAACTCTTTGCAGACCCCCGTGCAAGCTTTAGAACAAGATTTTGGATGTTTTCTTTCCTGGCAGAGTTTCTCCTTGCAAGATATGGTGGAAAAGCTTTTGGCTGAGTGTAGAGCGGCAAGACACGCAGAAGACGCAGATACGCAGCTCTCCGAAGCTAAGTGCCGGTCCCGGGCTTCTTTCGGCACAAACCGCTCTCAGGAGCTCCCTGCGCTCGCCACAATGCTCTGTGTGCGAAGAAGCCGCTTCTTCGCCTGCGGGAGAATCGGCGAGCGGCAGCTTCCCAAAGGCGAAGATGCAAGCTGCAGCACACAGGCACAGTGTGGGCAGCCTTCAGACTTCGAGAAAACAGTACTTTACCACTCTCCTGCCTTTTCCATGGTTATTCTATTGGAAAAGAACGAGTTTTGGACAACTACCTTTCATTCTTGCCAAACTCTTTGCACACCCCCGTGCAAGCTTTAGAACAAGATTTTGGATGTTTTCTTCCCTGGCAGAGTTTCTCCTTGCAAGATATGGTGGAAAAGCTTTTTGCTGAGTGTAGAGCGGCAAGACACGCAGAAGACGCAGATACGCAGCTCTCCGAAGCTAAGTGCCGGTCCCGGGCTTCTTTCGGCACAAACCGCTCTCAGGAGCTCCCTGCGCTCGCCACAATGCTCTGTGTGCGAAGAAGCCGCTTCTTCGCCTCCGGGAGAATCGGCGAGCGGCAGCTTGCCAAAGGCGAAGATGCAAGCTGCAGCACACAGGCACAGTGTGGGCAGCCTTCAGACTTAGAGAAAACAGTACTTTACCACTCTCCTGCCTTTTCCATGGTTATTCTATTGGAAAAGAACGAGTTTTGGACAACTACCTTTCATTCTTGCCAAACTCTTTGCAGACCCCCGTGCAAGCTTTAGAACAAGATTTTGGATGTTTTCTTTCCTGGCAGAGTTTCTCCTTGCAAGATATGGTGGAAAAGCTTTTTGCTGAGTGTAGAGCGGCAAGACACGCAGAAGACGCAGATACGCAGCTCTCCGAAGCTAAGTGCCGGTCCCGGGCTTCTTTCGGCACAAACCGCTCTCAGGAGCTCCCTGCGCTCGCCACAATGCTCTGTGTGCGAAGAAGCCGCTTCTTCGCCTCCGGGAGAATCGGCGAGCGGCAGCTTCCCAAAGGCGAAGATGCAAGCTGCGGCACACAGGCACAGTGTGGGCAGCCTTCAGACTTAGAGAAAACAGTACTTTACCACTCTCCTGCCTTTTCCATGGTTATTCTATTGGAAAAGAACGAGTTTTGGACAACTACCTTTCATTCTTGCCAAACTCTTTGCACACCCCCGTGCAAGCTTTAGAACAAGATTTTGGATGTTTTCTTTCCTGGCAGAGTTTCTCCTTGCAAGATATGCTGGAAAAGCTTTTTGCTGAGTGTAGAGCGGCAAGACACGCAGAAGACGCAGATACGCAGCTCTCCGAAGCTAAGTGCCGGTCCCGGGCTTCTTTCGGCACAAACCGCTCTCAGGAGCTCCCTGCGCTCGCCACAATGCTCTGTGTGCGAAGAAGCCGCTTCTTCGCCTCCGGGAGAATCGGCGAGCGGCAGCTTCCCAAAGGCGAAGATGCAAGCTGCAGCACACAGGCACAGTGTGGGCAGCCTTCAGACTTAGAGAAAACAGTACTTTACCACTCTCCTGCCTTTTCCATGGTTATTCTATTGGAAAAGAACGAGTTTTGGACAACTACCTTTCATTCTTGCCAAACTCTTTGCAGACCCCCGTGCAAGCTTTAGAACAAGATTTTGGATGTTTTCTTTCCTGGCAGAGTTTCTCCTTGCAAGATATGGTGGAAAAGCTTTTGGCTGAGTGTAGAGCGGCAAGACACGCAGAAGACGCAGATACGCAGCTCTCCGAAGCTAAGTGCCGGTCCCGGGCTTCTTTCGGCACAAACCGCTCTCAGGAGCTCCCTGCGCTCGCCACAATGCTCTGTGTGCGAAGAAGCCGCTTCTTCGCCTCCGGGAGAATCGGCGAGCGGCAGCTTCCCAAAGGCGAAGATGCAAGCTGCAGCACACAGGCACAGTGTGGGCAGCCTTCAGACTTAGAGAAAACAGTACTTTACCACTCTCCTGCCTTTTCCATGGTTATTCTATTGGAAAAGAACGAGTTTTGGACAACTACCTTTCATTCTTGCCAAACTCTTTGCAGACCCCCGTGCAAGCTTTAGAACAAGATTTTGGATGTTTTCTTTCCTGGCAGAGTTTCTCCTTGCAAGATATGGTGGAAAAGCTTTTGGCTGAGTGTAGAGCGGCAAGACACGCAGAAGACGCAGATACGCAGCTCTCCGAAGCTAAGTGCCGGTCCCGGGCTTCTTTCGGCACAAACCGCTCTCAGGAGCTCCCTGCGCTCGCCACAATGCTCTGTGTGCGAAGAAGCCGCTTCTTCGCCTCCGGGAGAATCGGCGAGCGGCAGCTTCCCAAAGGCGAAGATGCAAGCTGCAGCACACAGGCACAGTGTGGGCAGCCTTCAGACTTAGAGAAAACAGTACTTTACCACTCTCCTGCCTTTTCCATGGTTATTCTATTGGAAAAGAACGAGTTTTGGACAACTACCTTTCATTCTTGCCAAACTCTTTGCACACCCCCGTGCAAGCTTTAGAACAAGATTTTGGATGTTTTCTTTCCTGGCAGAGTTTCTCCTTGCAAGATATGGTGGAAAAGCTTTTGGCTGAGTGTAGAGCGGCAAGACACGCAGAAGACGCAGATACGCAGCTCTCCGAAGCTAAGTGCCGGTCCCGGGCTTCTTTCGGCACAAACCGCTCTCAGGAGCTCCCTGCGCTCGCCACAATGCTCTGTGTGCGAAGAAGCCGCTTCTTCGCCTCCGGGAGAATCGGCGAGCGGCAGCTTCCCAAAGGCGAAGATGCAAGCTGCAGCACACAGGCACAGTGTGGGCAGCCTTCAGACTTAGAGAAAACAGTACTTTACCACTCTCCTGCCTTTTCCATGGTTATTCTATTGGAAAAGAACGAGTTTTGGACAACTACCTTTCATTCTTGCCAAACTCTTTGCAGACCCCCGTGCAAGCTTTAGAACAAGATTTTGGATGTTTTCTTTCCTGGCAGAGTTTCTCCTTGCAAGATATGCTGGAAAAGCTTTTGGCTGAGTGTAGAGCGGCAAGACACGCAGAAGACGCAGATACGCAGCTCTCCGAAGCTAAGTGCCGGTCCCGGGCTTCTTTCGGCACAAACCGCTCTCAGGAGCTCCCTGCGCTCGCCACAATGCTCTGTGTGCGAAGAAGCCGCTTCTTCGCCTCCGGGAGAATCGGCGAGCGGCAGCTTCCCAAAGGCGAAGATGCAAGCTGCAGCACACAGGCACAGTGTGGGCAGCCTTCAGACTTAGAGAAAACAGTACTTTACCACTCTCCTGCCTTTTCCATGGTTATTCTATTGGAAAAGAACGAGTTTTGGACAACTACCTTTCATTCTTGCCAAACTCTTTGCAGACCCCCGTGCAAGCTTTAGAACAAGATTTTGGATGTTTTCTTTCCTGGCAGAGTTTCTCCTTGCAAGATATGGTGGAAAAGCTTTTTGCTGAGTGTAGAGCGGCAAGACACGCAGAAGACGCAGATACGCAGCTCTCCGAAGCTAAGTGCCGGTCCCGGGCTTCTTTCGGCACAAACCGCTCTCAGCAGCTCCCTGCGCTCGCCACAATGCTCTGTGTGCGAAGAAGCCGCTTCTTCGCCTCCGGGAGAATCGGCGAGCGGCAGCTTCCCAAAGGCGAAGATGCAAGCTGCGGCACACAGGCACAGTGTGGGCAGCCTTCAGACTTAGAGAAAACAGTACTTTACCACTCTCCTGCCTTTTCCATGGTTATTCTATTGGAAAAGAACGAGTTTTGGACAACTACCTTTCATTCTTGCCAAACTCTTTGCACACCCCCGTGCAAGCTTTAGAACAAGATTTTGGATGTTTTCTTTCCTGGCAGAGTTTCTCCTTGCAAGATATGGTGGAAAAGCTTTTTGCTGAGTGTAGAGCGGCAAGACACGCAGAAGACGCAGATACGCAGCTCTCCGAAGCTAAGTGCCGGTCCCGGGCTTCTTTCGGCACAAACCGCTCTCAGGAGCTCCCTGCGCTCGCCACAATGCTCTGTGTGCGAAGAAGCCGCTTCTTCGCCTCCGGGAGAATCGGCGAGCGGCAGCTTCCCAAAGGCGAAGATGCAAGCTGCAGCACACAGGCACAGTGTGGGCAGCCTTCAGACTTAGAGAAAACAGTACTTTACCACTCTCCTGCCTTTTCCATGGTTATTCTATTGGAAAAGAACGAGTTTTGGACAACTACCTTTCATTCTTGCCAAACTCTTTGCAGACCCCCGTGCAAGCTTTAGAACAAGATTTTGGATGTTTTCTTTCCTGGCAGAGTTTCTCCTTGCAAGATATGGTGGAAAAGCTTTTGGCTGAGTGTAGAGCGGCAAGACACGCAGAAGACGCAGATACGCAGCTCTCCGAAGCTAAGTGCCGGTCCCGGGCTTCTTTCGGCACAAACCGCTCTCAGGAGCTCCCTGCGCTCGCCACAATGCTCTGTGTGCGAAGAAGCCGCTTCTTCGCCTGCGGGAGAATCGGCGAGCGGCAGCTTCCCAAAGGCGAAGATGCAAGCTGCGGCACACAGCCACAGTATGGGCAGCCTTCAGACTTAGAGAAAACAGTACTTTACCACTCTCCTGCCTTTTCCATGGTTATTCTATTGGAAAAGAACGAGTTTTGGACAACTACCTTTCATTCTTGCCAAACTCTTTGCAGACCCCCGTGCAAGCTTTAGAACAAGATTTTGGATGTTTTCTTCCCTGGCAGAGTTTCTCCTTGCAAGATATGGTGGAAAAGCTTTTTGCTGAGTGTAGAGCGGCAAGACACGCAGAAGACGCAGATACGCAGCTCTCCGAAGCTAAGTGCCGGTCCCGGGCTTCTTTCGGCACAAACCGCTCTCAGGAGCTCCCTGCGCTCGCCACAATGCTCTGTGTGCGAAGAAGCCGCTTCTTCGCCTCCGGGAGAATCGGCGAGCGGCAGCTTGCCAAAGGCGAAGATGCAAGCTGCAGCACACAGGCACAGTGTGGGCAGCCTTCAGACTTAGAGAAAACAGTACTTTACCACTCTCCTGCCTTTTCCATGGTTATTCTATTGGAAAAGAACGAGTTTTGGACAACTACCTTTCATTCTTGCCAAACTCTTTGCACACCCCCGTGCAAGCTTTAGAACAAGATTTTGGATGTTTTCTTTCCTGGCAGAGTTTCTCCTTGCAAGATATGGTGGAAAAGCTTTTTGCTGAGTGTAGAGCGGCAAGACACGCAGAAGACGCAGATACGCAGCTCTCCGAAGCTAAGTGCCGGTCCCGGGCTTCTTTCGGCACAAACCGCTCTCAGGAGCTCCCTGCGCTCGCCACAATGCTCTGTGTGCGAAGAAGCCGCTTCTTCGCCTCCGGGAGAATCGGCGAGCGGCAGCTTCCCAAAGGCGAAGATGCAAGCTGCGGCACACAGGCACAGTGTGGGCAGCCTTCAGACTTAGAGAAAACAGTACTTTACCACTCTCCTGCCTTTTCCATGGTTATTCTATTGGAAAAGAACGAGTTTTGGACAACTACCTTTCATTCTTGCCAAACTCTTTGCACACCCCCGTGCAAGCTTTAGAACAAGATTTTGGATGTTTTCTTTCCTGGCAGAGTTTCTCCTTGCAAGATATGCTGGAAAAGCTTTTTGCTGAGTGTAGAGCGGCAAGACACGCAGAAGACGCAGATACGCAGCTCTCCGAAGCTAAGTGCCGGTCCCGGGCTTCTTTCGGCACAAACCGCTCTCAGGAGCTCCCTGCGCTCGCCACAATGCTCTGTGTGCGAAGAAGCCGCTTCTTCGCCTCCGGGAGAATCGGCGAGCGGCAGCTTCCCAAAGGCGAAGATGCAAGCTGCAGCACACAGGCACAGTGTGGGCAGCCTTCAGACTTAGAGAAAACAGTACTTTACCACTCTCCTGCCTTTTCCATGGTTATTCTATTGGAAAAGAACGAGTTTTGGACAACTACCTTTCATTCTTGCCAAACTCTTTGCAGACCCCCGTGCAAGCTTTAGAACAAGATTTTGGATGTTTTCTTTCCTGGCAGAGTTTCTCCTTGCAAGATATGGTGGAAAAGCTTTTTGCTGAGTGTAGAGCGGCAAGACACGCAGAAGACGCAGATACGCAGCTCTCCGAAGCTAAGTGCCGGTCCCGGGCTTCTTTCGGCACAAACCGCTCTCAGGAGCTCCCTGCGCTCGCCACAATGCTCTGTGTGCGAAGAAGCCGCTTCTTCGCCTCCGGGAGAATCGGCGAGCGGCAGCTTCCCAAAGGCGAAGATGCAAGCTGCAGCACACAGGCACAGTGTGGGCAGCCTTCAGACTTAGAGAAAACAGTACTTTACCACTCTCCTGCCTTTTCCATGGTTATTCTATTGGAAAAGAACGAGTTTTGGACAACTACCTTTCATTCTTGCCAAACTCTTTGCAGACCCCCGTGCAAGCTTTAGAACAAGATTTTGGATGTTTTCTTTCCTGGCAGAGTTTCTCCTTGCAAGATATGCTGGAAAAGCTTTTGGCTGAGTGTAGAGCGGCAAGACACGCAGAAGACGCAGATACGCAGCTCTCCGAAGCTAAGTGCCGGTCCCGGGCTTCTTTCGGCACAAACCGCTCTCAGGAGCTCCCTGCGCTCGCCACAATGCTCTGTGTGCGAAGAAGCCGCTTCTTCGCCTCCGGGAGAATCGGCGAGCGGCAGCTTCCCAAAGGCGAAGATGCAAGCTGCAGCACGCAGGCACAGTGTGGGCAGCCTTCAGACTTAGAGAAAACAGTACTTTACCACTCTCCTGCCTTATCCATGGTTATTCTATTGGAAAAGAACGAGTTTTGGACAACTACCTTTCATTCTTGCCAAACTCTTTGCAGACCCCCGTGCAAGCTTTAGAACAAGATTTTGGATGTTTTCTTTCCTGGCAGAGTTTCTCCTTGCAAGATATGGTGGAAAAGCTTTTTGCTGAGTGTAGAGCGGCAAGACACGCAGAAGACGCAGATACGCAGCTCTCCGAAGCTAAGTGCCGGTCCCGGGCTTCTTTCGGCACAAACCGCTCTCAGGAGCTCCCTGCGCTCGCCACAATGCTCTGTGTGCGAAGAAGCCGCTTCTTCGCCTCCGGGAGAATCGGCGAGCGGCAGCTTCCCAAAGGCGAAGATGCAAGCTGCAGCACACAGGCACAGTGTGGGCAGCCTTCAGACTTAGAGAAAACAGTACTTTACCACTCTCCTGCCTTTTCCATGGTTATTCTATTGGAAAAGAACGAGTTTTGGACAACTACCTTTCATTCTTGCCAAACTCTTTGCAGACCCCCGTGCAAGCTTTAGAACAAGATTTTGGATGTTTTCTTTCCTGGCAGAGTTTCTCCTTGCAAGATATGGTGGAAAAGCTTTTGGCTGAGTGTAGAGCGGCAAGACACGCAGAAGACGCAGATACGCAGCTCTCCGAAGCTAAGTGCCGGTCCCGGGCTTCTTTCGGCACAAACCGCTCTCAGGAGCTCCCTGCGCTCGCCACAATGCTCTGTGTGCGAAGAAGCCGCTTCTTCGCCTCCGGGAGAATCGGCGAGCGGCAGCTTCCCAAAGGCGAAGATGCAAGCTGCAGCACACAGGCACAGTGTGGGCAGCCTTCAGACTTAGAGAAAACAGTACTTTACCACTCTCCTGCCTTTTCCATGGTTATTCTATTGGAAAAGAACGAGTTTTGGACAACTACCTTTCATTCTTGCCAAACTCTTTGCACACCCCCGTGCAAGCTTTAGAACAAGATTTTGGATGTTTTCTTTCCTGGCAGAGTTTCTCCTTGCAAGATATGGTGGAAAAGCTTTTGGCTGAGTGTAGAGCGGCAAGACACGCAGAAGACGCAGATACGCAGCTCTCCGAAGCTAAGTGCCGGTCCCGGGCTTCTTTCGGCACAAACCGCTCTCAGGAGCTCCCTGCGCTCGCCACAATGCTCTGTGTGCGAAGAAGCCGCTTCTTCGCCTCCGGGAGAATCGGCGAGCGGCAGCTTCCCAAAGGCGAAGATGCAAGCTGCAGCACACAGGCACGGTGTGGGCAGCCTTCAGACTTAGAGAAAACAGTACTTTACCACTCTCCTGCCTTTTCCATGGTTATTCTATTGGAAAAGAACGAGTTTTGGACAACTACCTTTCATTCTTGCCAAACTCTTTGCAGACCCCCGTGCAAGCTTTAGAACAAGATTTTGGATGTTTTCTTTCCTGGCAGAGTTTCTCCTTGCAAGATATGCTGGAAAAGCTTTTTGCTGAGTGTAGAGCGGCAAGACACGCAGAAGACGCAGATACGCAGCTCTCCGAAGCTAAGTGCCGGTCCCGGGCTTCTTTCGGCACAAACCGCTCTCAGGAGCTCCCTGCGCTTGCCACAATGCTCTGTGTGCGAAGAAGCCGCTTCTTCGCCTCCGGGAGAATCGGCGAGCGGCAGCTTCCCAAAGGCGAAGATGCAAGCTGCAGCACACAGGCACAGTGTGGGCAGCCTTCAGACTTAGAGAAAACAGTACTTTACCACTCTCCTGCCTTTTCCATGGTTATTCTATTGGAAAAGAACGAGTTTTGGACAACTACCTTTCATTCTTGCCAAACTCTTTGCACACCCCCGTGCAAGCTTTAGAACAAGATTTTGGATGTTTTCTTTCCTGGCAGAGTTTCTCCTTGCAAGATATGCTGGAAAAGCTTTTGGCTGAGTGTAGAGCGGCAAGACACGCAGAAGACGCAGATACGCAGCTCTCCGAAGCTAAGTGCCGGTCCCGGGCTTCTTTCGGCACAAACCGCTCTCAGGAGCTCCCTGCGCTCGCCACAATGCTCTGTGTGCGAAGAAGCCGCTTCTTCGCCTCCGGGAGAATCGGCGAGCGGCAGCTTCCCAAAGGCGAAGATGCAAGCTGCAGCACACAGGCACAGTGTGGGCAGCCTTCAGACTTAGAGAAAACAGTACTTTACCACTCTCCTGCCTTTTCCATGGTTATTCTATTGGAAAAGAACGAGTTTTGGACAACTACCTTTCATTCTTGCCAAACTCTTTGCAGACCCCCGTGCAAGCTTTAGAACAAGATTTTGGATGTTTTCTTTCCTGGCAGAGTTTCTCCTTGCAAGATATGGTGGAAAAGCTTTTGGCTGAGTGTAGAGCGGCAAGACACGCAGAAGACGCAGATACGCAGCTCTCCGAAGCTAAGTGCCGGTCCCGGGCTTCTTTCGGCACAAACCGCTCTCAGGAGCTCCCTGCGCTCGCCACAATGCTCTGTGTGCGAAGAAGCCGCTTCTTCGCCTCCGGGAGAATCGGCGAGCGGCAGCTTCCCAAAGGCGAAGATGCAAGCTGCGGCACACAGGCACAGTGTGGGCAGCCTTCAGACTTAGAGAAAACAGTACTTTACCACTCTCCTGCCTTTTCCATGGTTATTCTATGGAAAAGAACGAGTTTTGGACAACTACCTTTCATTCTTGCCAAACTCTTTGCAGACCCCCGTGCAAGCTTTAGAACAAGATTTTGGATGTTTTCTTCCCTGGCAGAGTTTCTCCTTGCAAGATATGCTGGAAAAGCTTTTTGCTGAGTGTAGAGCGGCAAGACACGCAGAAGACGCAGATACGCAGCTCTCCGAAGCTAAGTGCCGGTCCCGGGCTTCTTTCGGCACAAACCGCTCTCAGGAGCTCCCTGCGCTCGCCACAATGCTCTGTGTGCGAAGAAGCCGCTTCTTCGCCTCCGGGAGAATCGGCGAGCGGCAGCTTGCCAAAGGCGAAGATGCAAGCTGCAGCACACAGGCACAGTGTGGGCAGCCTTCAGACTTAGAGAAAACAGTACTTTACCACTCTCCTGCCTTTTCCATGGTTATTCTATTGGAAAAGAACGAGTTTTGGACAACTACCTTTCATTCTTGCCAAACTCTTTGCAGACCCCCGTGCAAGCTTTAGAACAAGATTTTGGATGTTTTCTTTCCTGGCAGAGTTTCTCCTTGCAAGATATGGTGGAAAAGCTTTTTGCTGAGTGTAGAGCGGCAAGACACGCAGAAGACGCAGATACGCAGCTCTCCGAAGCTAAGTGCCGGTCCCGGGCTTCTTTCGGCACAAACCGCTCTCAGGAGCTCCCTGCGCTCGCCACAATGCTCTGTGTGCGAAGAAGCCGCTTCTTCGCCTCCGGGAGAATCGGCGAGCGGCAGCTTCCCAAAGGCGAAGATGCAAGCTGCGGCACACAGGCACAGTGTGGGCAGCCTTCAGACTTAGAGAAAACAGTACTTTACCACTCTCCTGCCTTTTCCATGGTTATTCTATTGGAAAAGAACGAGTTTTGGACAACTACCTTTCATTCTTGCCAAACTCTTTGCACACCCCCGTGCAAGCTTTAGAACAAGATTTTGGATGTTTTCTTTCCTGGCAGAGTTTCTCCTTGCAAGATATGCTGGAAAAGCTTTTTGCTGAGTGTAGAGCGGCAAGACACGCAGAAGACGCAGATACGCAGCTCTCCGAAGCTAAGTGCCGGTCCCGGGCTTCTTTCGGCACAAACCGCTCTCAGGAGCTCCCTGCGCTCGCCACAATGCTCTGTGTGCGAAGAAGCCGCTTCTTCGCCTCCGGGAGAATCGGCGAGCGGCAGCTTCCCAAAGGCGAAGATGCAAGCTGCAGCACACAGGCACAGTGTGGGCAGCCTTCAGACTTAGAGAAAACAGTACTTTACCACTCTCCTGCCTTTTCCATGGTTATTCTATTGGAAAAGAACGAGTTTTGGACAACTACCTTTCATTCTTGCCAAACTCTTTGCAGACCCCCGTGCAAGCTTTAGAACAAGATTTTGGATGTTTTCTTTCCTGGCAGAGTTTCTCCTTGCAAGATATGGTGGAAAAGCTTTTTGCTGAGTGTAGAGCGGCAAGACACGCAGAAGACGCAGATACGCAGCTCTCCGAAGCTAAGTGCCGGTCCCGGGCTTCTTTCGGCACAAACCGCTCTCAGGAGCTCCCTGCGCTCGCCACAATGCTCTGTGTGCGAAGAAGCCGCTTCTTCGCCTCCGGGAGAATCGGCGAGCGGCAGCTTCCCAAAGGCGAAGATGCAAGCTGCAGCACACAGGCACAGTGTGGGCAGCCTTCAGACTTAGAGAAAACAGTACTTTACCACTCTCCTGCCTTTTCCATGGTTATTCTATTGGAAAAGAACGAGTTTTGGACAACTACCTTTCATTCTTGCCAAACTCTTTGCAGACCCCCGTGCAAGCTTTAGAACAAGATTTTGGATGTTTTCTTTCCTGGCAGAGTTTCTCCTTGCAAGATATGCTGGAAAAGCTTTTGGCTGAGTGTAGAGCGGCAAGACACGCAGAAGACGCAGATACGCAGCTCTCCGAAGCTAAGTGCCGGTCCCGGGCTTCTTTCGGCACAAACCGCTCTCAGGAGCTCCCTGCGCTCGCCACAATGCTCTGTGTGCGAAGAAGCCGCTTCTTCGCCTCCGGGAGAATCGGCGAGCGGCAGCTTCCCAAAGGCGAAGATGCAAGCTGCAGCACGCAGGCACAGTGTGGGCAGCCTTCAGACTTAGAGAAAACAGTACTTTACCACTCTCCTGCCTTATCCATGGTTATTCTATTGGAAAAGAACGAGTTTTGGACAACTACCTTTCATTCTTGCCAAACTCTTTGCAGACCCCCGTGCAAGCTTTAGAACAAGATTTTGGATGTTTTCTTTCCTGGCAGAGTTTCTCCTTGCAAGATATGGTGGAAAAGCTTTTTGCTGAGTGTAGAGCGGCAAGACACGCAGAAGACGCAGATACGCAGCTCTCCGAAGCTAAGTGCCGGTCCCGGGCTTCTTTCGGCACAAACCGCTCTCAGGAGCTCCCTGCGCTCGCCACAATGCTCTGTGTGCGAAGAAGCCGCTTCTTCGCCTCCGGGAGAATCGGCGAGCGGCAGCTTCCCAAAGGCGAAGATGCAAGCTGCAGCACACAGGCACAGTGTGGGCAGCCTTCAGACTTAGAGAAAACAGTACTTTACCACTCTCCTGCCTTTTCCATGGTTATTCTATTGGAAAAGAACGAGTTTTGGACAACTACCTTTCATTCTTGCCAAACTCTTTGCAGACCCCCGTGCAAGCTTTAGAACAAGATTTTGGATGTTTTCTTTCCTGGCAGAGTTTCTCCTTGCAAGATATGGTGGAAAAGCTTTTGGCTGAGTGTAGAGCGGCAAGACACGCAGAAGACGCAGATACGCAGCTCTCCGAAGCTAAGTGCCGGTCCCGGGCTTCTTTCGGCACAAACCGCTCTCAGGAGCTCCCTGCGCTCGCCACAATGCTCTGTGTGCGAAGAAGCCGCTTCTTCGCCTCCGGGAGAATCGGCGAGCGGCAGCTTCCCAAAGGCGAAGATGCAAGCTGCAGCACACAGGCACAGTGTGGGCAGCCTTCAGACTTAGAGAAAACAGTACTTTACCACTCTCCTGCCTTTTCCATGGTTATTCTATTGGAAAAGAACGAGTTTTGGACAACTACCTTTCATTCTTGCCAAACTCTTTGCACACCCCCGTGCAAGCTTTAGAACAAGATTTTGGATGTTTTCTTTCCTGGCAGAGTTTCTCCTTGCAAGATATGGTGGAAAAGCTTTTGGCTGAGTGTAGAGCGGCAAGACACGCAGAAGACGCAGATACGCAGCTCTCCGAAGCTAAGTGCCGGTCCCGGGCTTCTTTCGGCACAAACCGCTCTCAGGAGCTCCCTGCGCTCGCCACAATGCTCTGTGTGCGAAGAAGCCGCTTCTTCGCCTCCGGGAGAATCGGCGAGCGGCAGCTTCCCAAAGGCGAAGATGCAAGCTGCAGCACACAGGCACAGTGTGGGCAGCCTTCAGACTTAGAGAAAACAGTACTTTACCACTCTCCTGCCTTTTCCATGGTTATTCTATTGGAAAAGAACGAGTTTTGGACAACTACCTTTCATTCTTGCCAAACTCTTTGCAGACCCCCGTGCAAGCTTTAGAACAAGATTTTGGATGTTTTCTTTCCTGGCAGAGTTTCTCCTTGCAAGATATGCTGGAAAAGCTTTTTGCTGAGTGTAGAGCGGCAAGACACGCAGAAGACGCAGATACGCAGCTCTCCGAAGCTAAGTGCCGGTCCCGGGCTTCTTTCGGCACAAACCGCTCTCAGGAGCTCCCTGCGCTTGCCACAATGCTCTGTGTGCGAAGAAGCCGCTTCTTCGCCTCCGGGAGAATCGGCGAGCGGCAGCTTCCCAAAGGCGAAGATGCAAGCTGCAGCACACAGGCACAGTGTGGGCAGCCTTCAGACTTAGAGAAAACAGTACTTTACCACTCTCCTGCCTTTTCCATGGTTATTCTATTGGAAAAGAACGAGTTTTGGACAACTACCTTTCATTCTTGCCAAACTCTTTGCACACCCCCGTGCAAGCTTTAGAACAAGATTTTGGATGTTTTCTTTCCTGGCAGAGTTTCTCCTTGCAAGATATGCTGGAAAAGCTTTTGGCTGAGTGTAGAGCGGCAAGACACGCAGAAGACGCAGATACGCAGCTCTCCGAAGCTAAGTGCCGGTCCCGGGCTTCTTTCGGCACAAACCGCTCTCAGGAGCTCCCTGCGCTCGCCACAATGCTCTGTGTGCGAAGAAGCCGCTTCTTCGCCTCCGGGAGAATCGGCGAGCGGCAGCTTCCCAAAGGCGAAGATGCAAGCTGCAGCACACAGGCACAGTGTGGGCAGCCTTCAGACTTAGAGAAAACAGTACTTTACCACTCTCCTGCCTTTTCCATGGTTATTCTATTGGAAAAGAACGAGTTTTGGACAACTACCTTTCATTCTTGCCAAACTCTTTGCAGACCCCCGTGCAAGCTTTAGAACAAGATTTTGGATGTTTTCTTTCCTGGCAGAGTTTCTCCTTGCAAGATATGGTGGAAAAGCTTTTGGCTGAGTGTAGAGCGGCAAGACACGCAGAAGACGCAGATACGCAGCTCTCCGAAGCTAAGTGCCGGTCCCGGGCTTCTTTCGGCACAAACCGCTCTCAGGAGCTCCCTGCGCTCGCCACAATGCTCTGTGTGCGAAGAAGCCGCTTCTTCGCCTCCGGGAGAATCGGCGAGCGGCAGCTTCCCAAAGGCGAAGATGCAAGCTGCGGCACACAGGCACAGTGTGGGCAGCCTTCAGACTTAGAGAAAACAGTACTTTACCACTCTCCTGCCTTTTCCATGGTTATTCTATTGGAAAAGAACGAGTTTTGGACAACTACCTTTCATTCTTGCCAAACTCTTTGCAGACCCCCGTGCAAGCTTTAGAACAAGATTTTGGATGTTTTCTTCCCTGGCAGAGTTTCTCCTTGCAAGATATGCTGGAAAAGCTTTTTGGCTGAGTGTAGAGCGGCAAGACACGCAGAAGACGCAGATACGCAGCTCTCCGAAGCTAAGTGCCGGTCCCGGGCTTCTTTCGGCACAAACCGCTCTCAGGAGCTCCCTGCGCTCGCCACAATGCTCTGTGTGCGAAGAAGCCGCTTCTTCGCCTCCGGGAGAATCGGCGAGCGGCAGCTTGCCAAAGGCGAAGATGCAAGCTGCAGCACACAGGCACAGTGTGGGCAGCCTTCAGACTTAGAGAAAACAGTACTTTACCACTCTCCTGCCTTTTCCATGGTTATTCTATTGGAAAAGAACGAGTTTTGGACAACTACCTTTCATTCTTGCCAAACTCTTTGCAGCACCCCGTGCAAGCTTTAGAACAAGATTTTGGATGTTTTCTTTCCTGGCAGAGTTTCTCCTTGCAAGATATGGTGGAAAAGCTTTTGGCTGAGTGTAGAGCGGCAAGACACGCAGAAGACGCAGATACGCAGCTCTCCGAAGCTAAGTGCCGGTCCCGGGCTTCTTTCGGCACAAACCGCTCTCAGGAGCTCCCTGCGCTCGCCACAATGCTCTGTGTGCGAAGAAGCCGCTTCTTCGCCTCCGGGAGAATCGGCGAGCGGCAGCTTCCCAAAGGCGAAGATGCAAGCTGCAGCACACAGGCACAGTGTGGGCAGCCTTCAGACTTAGAGAAAACAGTACTTTACCACTCTCCTGCCTTTTCCATGGTTATTCTATTGGAAAAGAACGAGTTTTGGACAACTACCTTTCATTCTTGCCAAACTCTTTGCAGACCCCCGTGCAAGCTTTAGAACAAGATTTTGGATGTTTTCTTTCCTGGCAGAGTTTCTCCTTGCAAGATATGGTGGAAAAGCTTTTGGCTGAGTGTAGAGCGGCAAGACACGCAGAAGACGCAGATACGCAGCTCTCCGAAGCTAAGTGCCGGTCCCGGGCTTCTTTCGGCACAAACCGCTCTCAGGAGCTCCCTGCGCTCGCCACAATGCTCTGTGTGCGAAGAAGCCGCTTCTTCGCCTCCGGGAGAATCGGCGAGCGGCAGCTTCCCAAAGGCGAAGATGCAAGCTGCAGCACACAGGCACAGTGTGGGCAGCCTTCAGACTTAGAGAAAACAGTACTTTACCACTCTCCTGCCTTTTCCATGGTTATTCTATTGGAAAAGAACGAGTTTTGGACAACTACCTTTCATTCTTGCCAAACTCTTTGCACACCCCCGTGCAAGCTTTAGAACAAGATTTTGGATGTTTTCTTTCCTGGCAGAGTTTCTCCTTGCAAGATATGGTGGAAAAGCTTTTGGCTGAGTGTAGAGCGGCAAGACACGCAGAAGACGCAGATACGCAGCTCTCCGAAGCTAAGTGCCGGTCCCGGGCTTCTTTCGGCACAAACCCGCTCTCAGGAGCTCCCTGCGCTCGCCACAATGCTCTGTGTGCGAAGAAGCCGCTTCTTC